>NW_025534459.1:0-196577 GCF_020615455.1 Coregonus clupeaformis
GGGGAGAAAGAGAGTGCAAGCATAGGTAGGGCAGTGTGAGCAGGACCAGCGGTGTTCTTTGACTTAATAAATGAGGGTGGATGTCGTCAACCTTCTTTTCAAAATGGTTGTTGATCATCCACAGGGAGGAGGATTCAGCAGGGAGGAGAAGGTGGCAAATAGTTTCTAGGGTTAGAGGCAGAGCTTGAAATTTAGGTAGTAGAAAGTGGCTTTGCTTGTAGAAACAGAGGAAGAGAATGTAAAAGAAAAGAGGAGGGAGTAGAAAGAATGACAATGAGTCCATAGAGTCTAGTTTTCCTCCACCGGCTCCGCTCGGCTGCCTGGAGCCCTGTTCTGTGAGCTCACAATGAGTCGTCAAGCCACGGAAGGGAGGACCGAGCCAGGCGGGAGGATGGGGACATAGAGAGTCAAAAGACGCCCAGAAAGGGAGAGGAGGGTCGAGGCGAATCAGGAGACCGGGAGGGAGAAGGATTTTGCTTGAGAGGGAAGAGATGATAGGATGGAAGAGGAGAGAGTTGCGGGAGAGAGAGAGGCCGAAGGTTGCCGCGGCGCATTACCTGCATCTGAGTAGGGGCAGAGTGAGTAGTGTTGGAGGAGAGGCGAGAGAGAAAAAGGAAACAAAGTAGTGGTCGGAGACTTGGAGGAGTTGCAGTGAGATTAGTAGAAGAACAGCATCTAGTAAAGATGAGGTCAAGCGTATTACCTGCCTTGTTAGTGAGGGCGGTGAGAGGTGAGAGGTCAAAAAGAGGAAAGGAGTGGAAAGAAGGAGGCAGAGAGAAATGAGTCGAAGGCAGGCGTAGGGAGGTTAAAGTCACCCAGAACGCAGAGGGTGAGCCATCCTCGGGAAAGGAACTTATCAAGGCGATCAAGCTCATTGATATGAACTCTCCAAGGAACCTGGAGCAGATAAATGACAAGGATGTTAAAGCTTGAGGAATGGGCTAGTGACTGTGACAGCGTGGAATTCAAATGAGGGAATGAACCAGATGGGTCACGGGGAAAGAGAATGTACACTTGGGAGAGATGAAAGTTCCTGTGCCACCGCCGGCGCTGACCAGATGCTCTCGGGGTATGCGAGAACACATGATCGAAGCCGAGAGGAAAAGAGCAGTAGGAGTAGCAGTGTTTTCTGTAGTAATCCATGTTTCCGTCAGTGCCAAGTCGAGACTGGAGGAGGCTAGCATAGGCTGAGATGCCTTGTTGGCCGCAGAGACGGCAGTTCCAGAGGCTGCCGGAGACCTGGAACTCCATGTGGGTCGTGCGGCGCAGGGACCACCAGATGGGAGTGGTAGCAGCCACGCGGGGTGTGAAGCGTTTGTATGGCCTGTGCAGAGGAGGAACAGGGATAGACAGACACATAGTTGACAGGCTACAGAAAAGGCTACAATAATGCAAAAGAGATCGGAATGGAAATGAACTAAACATCTGGGAGAGCGAGAGGCGGGGCCTCCTCGACTCTTCCGCCAGAACAACTACAGCAGAACTGTCTTTGTTTCGGGGGGACAGTCTTCGTTTGACTGCCACTGAACAAAGAGGTTGTGCTAATAACACTAAGCTAATTGCCTAGCACTCAAAGTGTAGCCACTCCCCCTCCCTATTGAGTTGCTAATCTGCAGAGAACAAAAGAAAGTGGCTGGACCTTGCGTCCAGTGTGAATGGGTAGCACATCGCTACAGCAAACTGGGTAGCTTACTAACTATGACAGACAGACAGAACCAACACAGTTTACAAGTTAAAACAATTCTACTTACAGAATCAGTGTCAAATAGCTTCCTAGCCTTTCTTTGTGCCTAATTTAGTGTGAGCTCAACAAAAGATTGATTCATAAAGCTTTGTAAATCTTATAATGGCTGAGTTACGGTCTGTACAGCTGACTGCAATTTGTTTTTACAGCGTAGGAATAGTCCAATAGTAGAGAACAAAGCCCCCACTAAGCATGGCCTGCTGTGATGTAAAACAGTTTGACTTGAGGCAGATCAATAAGGTGGCCCTTAGTTAGGGCCAATAGTTTTTCCTGACCGCATGACCTGACATGGAAAATATCTGGGAAAATATCTTGGGCCATGAGTTTTTCCTGGTCAGGACAATCCAGCGAAACCACTCCACAGTTCCTCATTGACCTTCCATATCTGTTCCAGGAGTTTTGTGGGCAGCAGCAGCAAAGTGTGTCTGATGACTTCCCAGCAGACATGGACACAGCAAGTATGACTTCTCCGGAGCAGAGGGAGCAGCATGGACCGTGGGGAACACGTAGGGTCAGGGTTCAGGGAAGAGGACAAGGCTTCTCCTCAGAGGATGGGGACCACAGACCGAGCGACCTGCGGGACGGTACAACGGCCAGGCCTCAGTCAAATCCAAGCTGTTTGAGGGCTACAAGAACCCCGAACAGCCAGTTCTCAGGACAGATCCGTTCCTACCTATCCTATAGATCCTACCGCTCCTATCACCAGGATGGCTCGGAGTTGGGGGCCTCACGGCCGAGGCCATGGAGAAGGCCAGAGGAAGCCAAGAGGAATAAGAAACCACACAAACAAATGGTACGTCTACACATCTTCTCTCACTGTTACCTGTGTCTCAGAGATGTACTGTGTGTGTATGTTGTCTACCATTGTGTTGTTCTCTCTTTGTTGTAGCTCAGTGAAAGAGCACGAGAGAGAAAGGTACCAGTGACACGGTTAGGGAGACTGGCTAATTTTGGAGGTAAAGCTGTACGTTATTTTGATTTCTAATATGTTTTATTATTGCTCTGTATTTGAATTTGAAGTGCACAAAAGGCTACCATTACAAATGTCAAGTGTATTATATTATCTTTGGGTAGGGAAAGTACTGAAAATGTGATTGGATCAGTAAGATATCGCTGTTGATTACATTGCTTAAGTATTAAGAACTTGATCCTTTTAACTTGGGAATATTGATTTAGTGGCATCAACATAAGGCTCTAATGTCAAAAATAGCGCTTTATTCTGTTTCTGGCTTGAGGTCACCTTTGATCCCCCATTTCATCCAGACATTACATTAAAGGAAAAGTCTTATGCAACCGATCTCACACAAGGCAAACGTACTCTTCTGCCAAAAACATTCAGTGACCACTATTGCTGTAACCAGTGTCAATATCTAGAAATAGAGCCTGTATTTCGGCCTATATTTTTTTTTACCCTATTATGTTACATTATGTCCCCTTCTCTCACTCAAGCCACCCGTGTAAAAGTGTCCCACCCACATGCCCCTATGTTTCCTGTCTGTGTCTGCCTAACACAACCCTAGTGTACAAAACAGTGCCCGTCGGCTTATCCTCAACTTGATATATCTACTGCCTGTATGCTGCAGGCCAGTGGGTGAAAGGTGGCCTGTGTGTCTTCATCCTGTGAGTGAGTTGTCCTCTGAGACTCTCTCCTCTCCCCTTGACGGCTGGAGGTTAATCTGCACTTTGACCAGTAGTAGGCCTGCAGACAGACTACAGATTAGCTATGTGGGAGTTCTTAACTAGTCAAGCCAGTCAACTGCTGCCTCCTCAGAGAAACACAGGCTGAGTTTACGCAGGCAGCTTCTTGGCAAAAAGAGACGATCTGATTGTTCAAAAGACTATTAGTGAAAAATATCTGAATTGGGCTGCCTGTAAATGCAGCCACAGAGAGGAAGCCTCTCTACCCTTATCAACCGACCTGTACTACACTAGTTAAAGCTCCTGTTTGTTGCTGTATGAGAGGAGATATATTTTGATGGTTTTAGCAGGGTCTTATGTTACCACAGGCTGTTTTGATATTTGGCCCCTTGATGACCTGTAGATACTGTGTGTGTGTGTGTGGAGAAGATAGGACACAATGAGCTGTCTGTCATGTAAGTGTTACCGGTCTCAGTCTGTAGCTGAGGTGGCCTGTAATAGTAAAAAGAACGGACACAAGTTTACGTCTGCAAAGTTCTGGCGCTTTCTTTATTCTGAAGAATGTTTTTTTTCTTCTCTTGTTTAATTGTCTATTTTCTTGTTCGTACTTTTTAAAACATTCACATCAAACAAGTGCACACTTTAAATTACACAACATAAATGCACTTTACCTGAAGCAGAATTTTAAAAAATTACTGTATGATTTCACATAAAAACCTAAATGTATTTCACGTTCATACAATAGAAACACTTATATATGAAGACAAAAATAACTGAATGTTTTTCTATATACCGCTACCAATATAGAAAACTGACAATACATTCAGCTTTAAGATAGTAGCACCTCCGTAAAATCGTCTCTCTCTCACTTGCACCCGCACTGTCTGTACTAAAAGTCCACGCTCCAGACTGAGCGTGCGCGGCCAGTTTACCAGCTCGTGAGCACAATTTTACACAAAACCAATAATAAGTGGAAACAAACTCGAAATCCCCTAACAAATGGATTCTTTTTAAAATCTCCTAGACAAAATCCAGTACAAGTAAGCTACTCAGTAAACATAGTCTCTGTGACTTGTAAGTCGTTTTTACCTCAGCTAGCATCAAGCTAACATATACTCTCAACATATTGTAAATCACGTTCTTCTCTCACTCAGTTCGACACAAAACACCAAACCTTTCCTAATGTGATAATACCTTGACAAAGTTGTTAAATAGCATGTTATTGCATATTCTTTCGATATTATAACATTTGGAAGTTCTGTTACATACCTGTAATAGTAAAAGAACGGACACAAGTTTACGTCTGCAAAGTTCTGGCACTTTCTTTATTCTGAAGAATGGTGCGCACTGCTTTGCCAGAACTTGCTGTTTCTCCTACTACCACAGTGGAACAGCGCCATCTATTGGCCTGATGGACTACTAATGCTAAAGCATGTAGATATACAATTGAGATTAATTAAGACAAATGCATAAACAAATTGGTTTAATAATAATAAAGGGGTGTCTGTTTTAAGTGACTTTGTTTTTAACCCATTACACTCTCCTCTTTTGATGACTCCTATAGTCAAGTCAATTTCTAGTCAGTGTCTAGCATGACCAGACAAGTGGTGTTCCTTTGTGCCAGTAACCTCCTTGTAAAACTGGATAAGTCATCATGTTTCCAGGCACCATGTAAGAATTGACACAAATGCGTTTGCTCCTTATGATTGGTATGTCGGGTTGCCCCAGACTCTCATAGCTAAACATTTCTCTGGGCCTTCCAGTGCGCGTGGACCTTCTCACAGGTAAGTCTAACTTTCCATTGACCTCTGGCCGCTGTACTAGCACAACATCTTTAGATTTACAATTTTTAATTAAGTAAGACAAATACATAAACAAATTGGTTAAAAAATAATAATAAAGGGGTGTCTGTTTTTAGTGACTTTGTTTTCAACCCATTACATAAGCACAATGATATCTGAGCGTCCCACCACATCACCTTGCTCTGAGCCAGTGGCTGTGAACAGGATGAGGACAGAACGCTATAGCTGTAAGGCAGCAGAGGCTGACGGAGTCAGAGCTCATGTCATGACAGAGAAAGGTAGGGGGGATTCATATGAGCAGCATCTCTAGCCGATATCTGGTCCTGGGTCCTGCTGATCTCTGGGACCTAGACTGATCGATGGCCTGCCCTGCCCCAGCATGGGCCACCTGTCTCTCTGCCAGCATGCTGCACATTTTGTCCCTGTTTGGGAGGTGATCAGATCCATGCAGCGAGCCGATACACAAGTGAGAGCAAAGCCACTCAGGAGCAACTGTTTACTTTGGATTCATACATGTCCCTGACACCATTACAGGGCCAGCTCCGGCATTCTCTATCTTTCATGGGAGGTTGGGCGGGGACAGTATTGACCAGTCAATACCGTCCTTCAGCTGGAAGTTAGGGTTGCCAGGTTTGGTGGCATTTGACTAATGTGAGTCTCAATAGACAGACATCTGCCAGTCCAGCACTCTGGAGCCCTATTGGTTTGCTCTCCCTCCCCAATATGACCACATCGCTCAGGGGAGTACCTAGTAGGACCCCCCAGGGCCCTCTCCTCCAGGGGAAAAGTGATGTGCTGTCCCCTGAGGATTGAACATAAATTGGTCTCATGTTGAGAGAGTTGCTGACCGGCTATCCAGTTCCTGATGTCGGTGTACCGATGCAGGGAAATACCTAGCCATGTATGTTTCCTGTTCTGTTCTCTCCTGGTTGTTATTCTGGGTTGGAACATGGATACATTAAATCAACATCATGTTCTCTGAGTTTCAGTTCTCTTTGACAGGTACACATGCTTCAGAATGCTTCCATGTAGAGCTGTTTGTTATTGTAGTCTTACCACGGAAGTTAGCATACCATGATGTTCAAAATGTGTCTAACCAGTACCCTGGTATTACTGTCATCTCCAAAACAAGCCATCTATTTTCCCCCCATAAACTAAATTCCCTATTTCTGTAAGTTGATATCCAGGTGAGCCAGCAGCTTGCTGGTATGTTGTGTCCCGCTGCTTTGTCCTAAACTAACTTGGGGGTGTGAAGCGGCGAGTGCTGTGTGTGACATTGTTCAGAACCCTTGACTTTTCTTCCACATTTTGTTACGTCAAAAGCCTTATTCTAAAATTGATGAGGGAAAAAAAACAATCTACACACAATACCCCATAACAACAAAGCAAAAACAGTTTTTTTTAATACACTTTTGCAAATTTTTCCAAACGAAACACTGAAATATCACATTTACAAAAGTATTCAGACCCTTTACTCAGTACTTTGTTGAAGCACCTTTGGCAGTGATTACAGCCTCGAGTCCTCTTGGGTATGACGCTACAAGCTTGGCACACCTGTTTTTGGGGAGTTTCTCCCATTCTTCTCTGCAGATCCTCTCAAGCTCTGTCAGGTTGGATGGGGAGCGTTGCTGCACAGCTATTTTCAGGTCTCTCCAGAGATGTTCGATCAGGTTCAAGTTGGGCTCTGGCTGGGCCACTCAAGGACATTCAGAGACTTGTCCCCAAGCCACTCCTGTGTTGTCTTGGCTGTGTGCTTAGGGTCGTTGTCCTGTTGCAAGGGTGAACCTTCACCCCAGTCTGAAGTCCTGAGCGTTCTGGAGCAGGTTTTCATCAAGGATCTCTCTGTACTTTGATCCGTTCATCTTTCCCCTCGATCCTGACCAGTCTCTCAGTCCCTGCCGCTGCCAAAAAACATCCCCACAGCATGATGCTGCCACCACCATGCTTCACCGTAGGGATTGTGTCAGGTTTCCTCCAGACGTGACGCTTGGTATTCAGGCCAAAGAGTTCAATCTTGCTTTCATCAGACCAGAGAATCTTGTTTCTCATGGTCTGAGTCTTTAGGTGCCTTTGGCAAACTCCATGCAGGCTTTCATGTGCCTTTTACTGAGGGGAGAGGCTTCCGTCTGGCCACTCTACCATAAAGGCCTGATTGGTGGAGTGCTGCAAAGATGGTTGTCTTTCTGGAAGGTTCTCCACAGAGAAACTCTAGAGCTCTGTCAGAGTGACCATCAGGTTCTTTGTCACCTCCCTGACCAAGGCCCTTCTCCCCCGATTGCTCGAAGATGAGTCTTGGTCATTCCAAACTTCTTACATTTAAGAATGATAGAGGCCACTGTGTTCTTGGGGACCTTCAATGCTGCAGAAATTTTTTGATACCCTTCCCCAGATCTGTGCCTCGACACTCTGTCTCAGAGCTCTACGGACAATTCCTTCTACCTCATGGCTTGGTTTTTGCTCTGGCAGCACTTTCTACTGTGGGACCTTATATAGACAGGTGTGTGCCTTTCCCAAATCATGTCCAATCAATTGAATTTACCACAGGGGGACTCCAAGTTGTAGAAACATCTCAAGGATGATTCATGGAATAGGATGCACCTGAGCTCAATTTCGAGTCTCATAGCAAAGGGTCTGAATAGTTATTTAAGTAAGGTATTTCTGTTTTTTTAGTAAATGTGCTGTTTTCGCTTTGTCATTATGGGGTATTGTGTGTAGATTTATGAGGAAAAACATTAATTTAATCAATTTTAGAATAAGGCTGTAACATAACAAAATGTGGAAAAAAGTCAAGGGGTCTGAATACTTTCCGAATGCCCTGTACATGCCATGGAATGTGCTAGTTAGCTGTGATCTTAATTCTGTGCTGTAGATCTGGATTCCCCTCATATTCTCAGTACAGTGACACATTACTCTTCTGTGCCCAAATTCCTGTTTAGTGAAAAGTAGAGATCTATGGCAGAAATAACACCAAGGGGTTGATCCAGACAGTGTTGTAACTGCTCTGCTATCAATTCAACATGGAAGCAAAAGGGTGATTATTCAATGGCTACTGCTATAAAAAATAAAAACAGTGCTCGCGGAAAACAGTGCCCGACAGGCGGGGGCGAAGGACACATATTCCATAATGAATAATAAATTGCTAAATTAATGCATTATGTTAAAATGGGTCATAACTTCAGGACACCAAATTCTAATTGTAATCAGTCAGAAAATGTATTGATTGATCCAGAAGCGCATACAGTGCCTTCAGAAAGTATTTCTGCCACTGGGTACTACACAAAAACAATACCCCATAATGTCAAAGTGGAATTATGTTCATTGTTTTTATGACAAATTAATTGGAAATGATTAATTATTCTGATTCATGCTGAACGGCTTTCCATATCTGGGAAAGGATCCATATCAGGCAGCAGGTGAGCAAGTATCGGATATTGTTTCTGATCAGATGGCACGGCTGTACTAGGTGAAGGAAGAACTGTTGCTGTGTTCTGCAACATGCTTGACTTGGCTGCTATCAACGATGCGCGTTGTTCAAGCAGTGCATGAACAACACAATGAGCAGGAGAGACTTCATCATGAGTCTGGCACATGGGCTACGTAGAGACCTATGATTCCATGCGTGAGCCAAATTGCGCCAGCTCCCGGGGAGAGAAACTGCAAGCTGGGCAGATGCACTCGGAACAGAACCCACGACACCCGTTTCAGCTGCAAGTGACTTGTTTGTGGGAAGTGTTGCAATCAAGTGAAAGTAACAAAGATTTGTGGTGACTGTTAGGACAAGGGAGAACGACTACATGAGATCCAACTGTTGTGTGAAGACGCACACCATACTGTGAGTAACGAGTGAGGCCCAAATAATGTGACCAATAACTGACAATCATATTTTTAAAAAATTCACCGCTGTCATATCAACACTTATATTCATTATAATCCCATTATTGCTTTTGTGCTGATTTTCACTATTCACAAGCACGCTTGGAGCCTATACTGATGTTTAGGCTACTGATA
Source organism: Coregonus clupeaformis (assembly GCF_020615455.1). Classification (NCBI taxonomy): domain Eukaryota; kingdom Metazoa; phylum Chordata; class Actinopteri; order Salmoniformes; family Salmonidae; genus Coregonus; species Coregonus clupeaformis. Next base: position 9,193 of record NW_025534459.1, read on the forward strand.
TCTTCTGAAATTTTATTAATTGACCGCGTGTCTTGCTCAGGTATTTTTATTTGTTTTGTTATAAAAATAGGCTTTACTGTGTTTCAATGCACATGCTTTTGTTTCATAGTTGTAATAAAGGGCACCTCCACGAATATAATGGATTTAAAATTAATTCTGTGTTACTGGTTTTTGTTTTTACATATAGCCCACAGTAACAAACTAATGAAAATGTTATGTTCTTTCAAATATTTACATTTTATATTCTGTTACCTAACACCTTTTATAAACACAACCAAATGACATTTGTACCAAGCGGTCCAATGAGGCCTTTCTAATTAAATGTATTTATTAGGCTGGTGGTTTGGTAGTCCTCGAGGGCCCAGCTATTCTTTAGGTAAGTCAGGGACAGGTGGGTTCAAGGTTTTATTGAAATGAAGTTAAATGTAACTGAAAGACTGAACTGAACTACTACATCTGTGTCTTAAATAGACTAGAGTGGCATAAATGACTGTTCCTAGAGCTAGCAGGAACTGATTTGACCTGACTGATATGTCATGGGGAAAGCAAAAGGCTGGGGGAAGCAATTTACCCAATGGGCTGTACTGTACAATATTGTAATACATTTTGGAGGGCACAATAATCTGAACGTTGTAGATAGAAAGGCCATGTATAGAGCTGGCACGATTCCTTACGCTTCATGACAGAGAACCATGTCTGTTCTACACAATATATTTCTATCTGAACGTTCCATAACGTTGTACCCTACTGAACAACCCAGAGCTTTAACATCATGTTATGACAGGATGTGGTGTTTGATTGTTTACACTGTGTTGTGTCCTCACAGGTCTGGCTGTAGGACTGGGTTTCGAGCACTGGCTGAGGTAGCCATGAAGAGATGAGGCCAAGTGAGGATAACGATAACTGTTTACCATAAACTGTTTCCCTACGGTAACTGGAAGCGGGTTTATGTTTGACATTACGTGTACGCATGCATACTAGACACTTACCCAGATGTAACATGCACGCAATGCCCCTTTGACATTTCTCGCGAGGATTTAACCAGTCTAGGAATGACATTGTAACCCTTAATTTGCATGCAATGGACAAGGGCATGATATGATGATGAACCTATACAGACATGCAGAGAGGCATAATAATTAATATCAAAATCAATCATTTGTCACTCAGCGTAGCTAAACACACTAGGCTATAGTTCATAGACTGCTATAGTTAGGCTCAATTGAGGTGTGTGTGGTCTTAGCGCTTACAAAGGGCCCTTAATGAAAGGCTGTGCTCTGTTAGGGTTTCTAAAACTCGTCCCTGGGCCCCAGCACTACACAGCTGATTCAAATAATCAAAGCTTGATGATAAGTTGGTTATTTGAATCAGCTGTGTAGTGCTAGGCAAAACCAAAATGTGCACCCAGGGGGGCCCCAGGACCGAGTTTGGAAAACCCTGGCGCTATGTTACACAAGGCCTACTGTAACTCACAGAGGACAGGTGAGGTCTCCAGCAGTCTTTAACGCCTGGAGCCTGCAGCTGTCGGGAGAAGAATTGGAACGGGCTGTTTATTGAGCTGACCTTTCCAGCGCACTCTTAAATTAGTCTTCCGCCATGCCACGCGGTTGGACCGCTGGAGGTGGTGTGGCAGTCTAATCCAGTGCCGGGGAGATGGGGACATTATACAGCTATTCACAGAGCCATTTTCTCCTTAATACCCTGGAAGAGAGACAAGTACATTGAATCTAGGGCTTTGAATGGAGATCAAACTTTAATCCATGGATCAGAAATGATTGATAAGTTAATAAATCAATCTTTAGTCATAGTTGTACCACAAGTACACATCCATTATCAAATGAGCACAATTGCTGCACAATACAGAGTGAGTGTAGTGGTAGAGTATAGTTTGTCATCAGAGCAGATCTACTGGGGGAGACTTTGGTCTACTCTTCCAGTGCACTGCGCTCCTGATGTAATGGTAATCAAGACTGTCCTGGGGATATAGTAGTGGCTGAGGTAATCTTGGAGCAAGATACCTTAAGTCCTTTTAAATCTCCTTCTGCTCCTAAAGCCTTAGTATGTACTGCTCTGGCTCCTGATGTCAGTGTGGCCCACTGACACACATTCCCCCTCACTCCACCTGGGCTGCCTGGCAGGTGGGCCTCTTTTCTGCTGGAGGTGTCTGAGGGCATCAAACCGGACCGACTGGTGCTGCTACACAAAGCACTACCTAGGGAACAGGGCTGCCCAATTGGGTCCTGGAGGGCCGAAACACTTCCTCCAAATCAGAGACTAATTCAGACCTGGGACACCAGGTGTGTGCAGTTAACTACCAGGTAGAAACAAAAAAACGAAGACTTTCGGCCCTCCAGGATCGGAATTTGGGCAGCACTGACTTAGAGAGAGAAGAGATTCCTGGTCTGATTGTTTAGCTCACTGGTTTATGAAAATGCCTAGTTTTGAAAAGAAATGTTTGTTAAATGTCTAGAATGTGGGTAGGCTTTAAGCTGATTTGTGTCCAGGCTGTGCCCTGGTGTAACTTCATCCAGGGAGAGCAGCAGGGAGGAGGGAGGAGTAAGGTGATCCCCAGTGTAGACGCCACACGTGGAGCCTAATGAGTTAATCAGGACTACGCTTCACCAACAGACCCAGGAATATAGAGCACATACACACTGACGTACACACCCCACATGGACTGAACACACTACAGTATAGCCAGCAAAGACATTCACACGTCAGGCCTCAGCGGTCTTCTAGTAAACACGTTTTAGTTTTTTTTTATGGGAATGGGGTGCTCTAGACAGGGTGTGAGGAAGAGAGCTGGTGTTCTATACCATGTGTTGAGAGTGTCAATAGGTGGTCAGGAATTATCATATCAATGCTTTGACTTAACAGCTGGCCACCTTTACCTCAAATGATCTCAACTCGAGTTGCAGTTACATATCATTTATTAAGAGTTATCTCCCTTAGGCCATACCTGTACTACCTATCCACTAAACCCATGAGATTCAACATTAGTTCACCTCTCGCCAGGAAAATCACATTTTCCATGCCAACCTCAGAGTATAGCATAGAGCTGACTGTTATTTCTCTCCCCTCAGCTGACAAGACTGTTCTGGACTCCAGTCCGTTCCTATCAGAGGCTAACGCAGAGCCGGATCGTCAGGACACTGTAAGGTCCGTGGCGCTGCACTCAAACTGGGACAGATGCTCAGCATTCAAGGTGAGAACGGCTTACTTTGGGATCCTTATTGTAATACACACCTCCAGTAGCACCTTCTCTGTTCTCAAAACATTGTCTCTCTTTTCGACCCCAGTCACCCCTCTATGCTGCTCTGTTCCCTATGGTTATTTGTTGTGTGTGTGTGTTTGTGTCTTTGCCATACCGTCTTTTTACTGCCCACTTCAGCAATGTCTACTGTGCCAGCATGGCAGGTGTCACGGTTTCGGCCGAGGCTGCCTCTCTTCCTTGCTCGGGCAGGCTTTGGCGGTCGTCGTCTCCGGAGTACTAGCTGCCACCGTTGTATGTTTCGATGTTCGTTTGGTTTTGTCTTGATGTTGTACACCTGTTATCGTTTAGCGTTCATTATTGTCCTATAAGTTCTCGTTGTGTTTGTCATGTGTTGTGTGTGATTGAACTTGCTGTCATGTATGTCTGTGCTTCGTTCTCTCCTCTGTGTTGAGAGGTTCTCGCACGTGTTTGTGCGTTATTGTTATTTTGTTTGATTTTACGCCTGTGTGCGTAATCGCAGTATTCAAGCTCTTTTGACTCGTTTTGAGTTTTGGTTCACTAAAGTCTATTGGACTAAGTTCCTGCGTCCTGCGCTTGATTCCTGCACCACACACCTTCACTGCACACCTTCTGACAGCAGGCTTCATGACCCTTTCCCTAGTGTCAGGGGAAGCCATGAGTCATCTTCATAACCTCCACTGGGCTGATACTGTGAGGCTTTCCTCCAGCCTCTGTAGATGACTATGTGACAGAGACAGGAGTTATTTCTGTCCCTCTCCCACCTTACTGGCATCTATTCATGCATCACCTAGTTCACCTCAGGTTGGGTCACAACAACACACAGCACTTTTATTTCAAATGCCCATCCTTAATTCCCAACTGCTCCAGCTAGCTGGTATTCAGCGTCACAGGGCACAGCATAAGATTAATGCAACTCAATGCACTGGCATTCTCCTGCCATTGTCATGTCAGTTGTGTGACACATACCACATGTACTACTGAGGGACAGCAACAGCCAAGGCATAGCCAGGGTTCAAAATAAGCCACCAGCCATGACAGAACTGCAACCTTTGAGTTTTGAAGTGGCCGGTCTATCCAAAGCTCCATAATCGCTGCTTGTTAGAAAACAACTGATATTTCCCTATGTAAACAGAGGTGACTAAGCTAGTGTCCTCTACTGTTTTTAGACAAAACTGTTTTTCAAACTGGCTTGGTATTCTAGGAAGGTGTTGCATACAGGTAGGTCTTAACTGTATACAGAAGCTCAGTAATAGATTTAGTAGTAGAATTTCAGTAGTTATTGTCGTCAACCTGGGACATACACTACCGGTCAAACTTTTAGAACACCTACTCTCATTCAATGGTTTTTCTTTATTTTTACTATTTTCTACATTGTAGAATAACAGTGAAGACATCAAAACTATGAAATAACACATATGGAATCATGTAGTAACCAAAAAATATATATATTTGAGATTCTTAAAATAGCCACCCTTTGCCTTGATGACAGCTTGCACACTCTTGGCATTCTCTCAACCAGCTTCACCTGGAATGCTTTTCCAACAGTCTTGAAGGAGTTCCCACATACGCTGAGCACTTGTTGGCTGCTTTTCCTTCACTCGTGGTCCGACTCTGCGATACAAGTCAATGTTAGGATGGTGTTCTTAATGTTTCGTTAACTGTGTACATTACACTTATCCTTACAACGCAATTACTTGGAGACACCAGTTAGACTCCCCCTCACTCAAACCCTTGTATACATTCTTATTGTGTTACTGAATGTATCCAGAGTATTTGCATGGTTTCGTTATTGACAAATGTCTGCAAGTGTACAGTAAATGTGAAATGCACATGAAATCAACAGTGTAATGTTTGGATTCACTCTTGTCAGATTAACTGTTTTGTCCTCACCTTTGGTCTGATAATTTCCTCATGAACTCCAAAGGGTTCTCTTTAAATTGCTACCATGGCCATGCATATGCTTTTCATATTTATTCTGTTAGATGTGTAGTTCCTACATGCATAATCTATGAGCAGAATTACTTTCTTACCTCAATTACCCACCAAATCCCTAGTTTGAAAGTGACTGTTTTTCTGTACGCTGTGCTTCGTCATTTTCCCCAACATGGCCAGCCACCCTAGCAATTCGAGTTCTAGCGATCAGCTAGCAAGATGCACACTCAGCAGAGCGGAAGAGACCACAATGACGTGGTACACATATGTGACGCGTATGCAATTTTGGGACCACTTTTGGCTACGTTCAGAACGACTGGCTAAAAAGTATACAAAAGTAACAGAATCTCTTTAATGATTGGCTCAATGGCTGTCTAATCATAACAGATACATGTGTCTGTTCCTCGGACAAGTCAAGATAACATCCGTAATTTAAAGTAAGACAGGTAAAAATCACCACTTAGGTAATTCTCAGTTCAGAAAACAGGCCGATGGATGTGATTCCAGAGAATAGATTTTTGTTCTGCCGAACTAAGCCTAAATACTGAGTAAGTCACCCTCATCACAATCAGCCGGATCGGGCAGGAATCTCTTCCTCTGACCTCTGTGTTTTTTGGGTCGAGTTAATGTGTTTTCCTGCCGTTCTCTCCGGTGCTTTTTCCCACTTGTTGTCGGAATGTTTATACTGTTGTAGATCTTACCCACAATGCCCGTGAAGCGCAGCTCACACCGCTTTGTTTTGGTTAACATGCACAGACATCGCTGTTGCTATAACAAATCTGAGGGACCTTTACGGCATTACCAGCTTCGTTATGTGAAGGTGGTTGCTGTGTCAAACGTCTTGGCCTCCCAGAGACATTTAGTGAACACTGGCAAGGACCTGTGAACTGTGAAGAACTCTATCTAAATTCCCAAGAGGTTCCAATGGCTTAGATTTTATTTATATTGATTGGTCATTTTGAACTGAACAAGACATTGTGATTAAGACCTGTAATTTCCTTTCATAGTGTAATGCACAGGTTCAGGACAGGAACAAGACAGCTTGTCTCCTCATGTTTTGTTTTTGACTGTTGTGCGTCAATCAGCCTGATCAGTCATTCACCTCCATCTCCCGCTCTTCTGTGTTTCAGATGATGCCTTCATCAACCCCCAGCTTGGCCAAGATATTTGAGCGTGTGAGACAGAGTGCAGACTTCATGCCCATCAGCAGATGACGGTAATGTCTCACCTTTAATAACCTGCCCTTAAGTACCCTCGTCGCTAGCCCTTTAGCCCCTGGCTATAAAGGGGAGTACTAGAAAACAAATGAGTACCAAGCTGCTCTTTTGAGTCATGAATTAGTCAGTCAGTCAGTCCGTCATGACGACAATGAAAGTGAATAAAGATACCTATCAGATCTGTTGTAACCCCAGTCTTCTAATAAGTGTCGGGTGACGTGACTTACTTGAATGTATGACTGTTATTTATCGAATCACCTAACTATTTTTAATTGTCACTCGATTAAATTAATCATGTAACAATGAACTCATTAGGAATTTGGGGCACCACGGAAGTAAATTGTTTGACCAGTTACCATCTCCCGAATGAAACTCTTAGAAGATATATATGTTATATATCGATAAATCACTTATCAAATAATTACCTCTTATCAGTCACATTCTGAACGTCGATAATCCTTGAACCTGCAAGAACCCTAACCTTATTGATGAATCAGCAATAAACAAATTGGCTTAATTATTTATTAACTAACTAAATAATAACACAATACAAACCCACACACAGGTTATTGATTACTAATGTAATACAATGAAAACAGGTCCCTAGTGGACTGGACAAACAATAGCATGAATCTTGGGTAGAAGGAGGGTCTGAGTGGAAGGCAGAGACAGATTCAAACTATTGTGGTTACTTTGGAAAATATGCTACACAAATGCTTAAAACCCCACTAAACGCTCATTTTGGATTAGAAATGCAATATGATATTTATGTGTAAACTGTCCTCCATAGTTGAGTTGATGATGTAGGACTCTGGTTGCCCACCAGAGATCCCAATGTCCCTTGGTAGAGTTTCTGGTCGTAGTTGTGGTTAGAATGGATACTTGTCGGAGAGGGATTGTCCTTTCCAACTCGTGTCTTTATGAAAGTTCTCTAGACGACTATACAACTTGCCAGCTGCAGACTGAGATGATAAGGTCTAGTGCATTGTCTTCTTCACCTCGTGTAGAGGTTGAGAGTTTCAGAATTTCTCAATTTCAACGTCTGACGTTTCTGGTCTAACCATTTTATAACGTTTAGCTCAAGCCACGTCTGCTGGTCTTGTAGAGTGTCAACCCTTTTAAGCCTTGGGCTTCCTGGTCTAATGTTAAAATGTTTTTCAAGGCTTTTTTTGCGCTCTGGGTAAAGGATCGTTCCATCATGTTTGTGCTCATCTGGGCATGGCCACTGGACTGGAGAACAAATCAATATGGAAAATAATCATTCATCTAGAATGCTTAATCACATTGTTATCTTCACAAAAGTATTATTATACTTAATCATTCGTTTAATACAACAATTAGATGCAAACCTCATAACTGGGAAGTGTACACCCCCAGAGATACAGTTATGTTGTTCCACCGTCTTTAATGACATCAAGCAACATAAACTCAGCAAAAAAAGAAACATCCTCTCACTCTCAACTGCGTTTATTTTCAGCAAACTTAACATTGTGTAAATATTTGTAGGAACATAACAAGATTCAACAACTGAGAGCTATAAACTGAACAAGTTCCACAGACATGTGACTAACAGAAATTGAATAATGTGTCCCTGAACAAAGGGGGGTCAATATCGTCAGTATCTGGGCTGTGGCCACCAGCTGCAGTAAGTACTGCAGTGCATCTCCTCCACATGGACTGCACCAGATTTTGCCAGTTCTTGCTGTGAGATGTTACCCCACTCTTCCATCAAGGCCACCTGCAAGTTCCCTGACATTTCTGGGGGAATGGCCCTAGCCCCTCACCCTCTGATCCAACAGGTCCCAGACGTGTCAATGGGATTGAAATCTGGGCTCTTCGCTGGCCATGGCAGAACACTTACATTCCTGTCTTGCAGGGAAATCATCAATGAGCAGTATGGCTGGTGGCATTGTCATGCTGGAGGGTCATGTCAGGATGAGCCTGCAAGAAGGGTACCACATGAGGGAGGAGGATGTCATCCCTGTTTAACAGCACAGCGTTGAGATTGTCTGCGATGACAACAAGCTCAGTCCGATGATGCGTGTGACACACCGCCCCAGACCATGACGGACCCTCCACCTCCAAATCGATCCCGCTCAGAGTACAGGCCTCGGTGTAACGCTCATTCCTTCGACGATAAACGCCAAATCCGACATCACCTCTGGTGAGACAAAAACCACAACTCGTAAATGAAGAGCACTTTTTGCCCAGTCCTGTCTGGTCCAGCGATGGTGGGTTTGTGCCCATAGGTGAAGTTGTTGCCGGCGATGTCTTACAACAGCCCTACAAGGCCCCTCAGGTCCAGCCTCTCTCAGCCTATTGCGGACAGCCTGAGCACTGATGGAGGGATTGTGCGTTCCTGGTGTTAACTCGGGCAGTTGTTGTTGCCATCCTGTACCAGTCCCGCAGGTGTGATGTTCGGATGTACTGATCCTGTGCAGGTGTTGTTACACGTGTTCTGCCACTGTGAGGTACGATCAGCTGTCCGGTCCTGTCTCCGTAGCACTGTCTTAGGCGTCTGCACAGTAACGGACATTGCAATTTATTGCCCTGGCCACGTCTGCAGTCCTCATGCCTCCTTGCAGCAAGCCTAAGGCACGTTTACGCAGATGAGCAGGGACCCCAAGCATCTTTCTTTTGGTGTTTTTTGGAGTCAGTAGAAAGGCCTCTTTAGGTGTCCTAAGTTTTCATAACTGTGACCTTAATTGCCTACCATCTGTAAGCTGTTAGTGTCTTAACGAACCGTTCCACAGGTGCATGTTCATTAATTGTTTTGGTTCATTGAACAAGCATGGAAGCAGTGTTTAAACCTTACAATGAAGATCTGTAGTTATTTGTTTTTTTACGAATTATCTTTGAAAGACAGGGTCCTGAAGAAAAGACATTTCTTTTTTGCTGAGTTTAGTAACCAATTTGACATGATTGTTCTTTAAGTCCCCTACCGACCATTTCCCACATTATCTTATACAAATGTTGTTTCATTATCCACTTTTGGATGTTGAGTCTTGGCAGGAAGACTTCCTTTGTTAAGGTTTTTTCTCCCAATACTTCATGGCAAGGAAGAGAGAGTGGTATTTACGACCGGTCATAAAACTGGCCCCGGGAAAGGGGGTGTTCAAACCTTTGCCTAGCCGGCAGTTTGATCTCTCAACCCCATGAGGGCAAAGTCATGACATAAGGTACCATCGTTGAAGGCTATAAGCCCATCGCAGTGATACCTAATGGCAGCTCCCTCAACAGTGTATTCTGTGTATGTGTCCTTTTCCCTGTGTAGAAATCCATCAACAACGACCTTGGCCTAACTGGAGGGACAAGCTGGATTGTTTTGAGGAGCGGCCGTTTGCTGCGGCTCCATCGGACAGGTCCATCTGTGGCTAAGATGAAGGATGGCAGGAGGTGTGCCTGAAGATCCAGGTGATGGAGACCTGAGAGTTATTCCGCAGGATGCAGTGTTCTACACGATGACAGACCAATATATTTTCTATATCTGAACATTCTGTAATGTTGCACCCTCTGAACAAACTCTGTGGTAGGAGTTCAGTTACATCACAGTATAGGTATTTTTATATCCTCTGTTTTTACATTAAAGGCCTCATCTAGGCTATGATGTAATAGTCCAAAGTGTAGAAATTACCGATGTTGAATGAGAGAGAGAACTAGTGTCAGCAATGACCACAAGCATTAGCTCCACAATCTGATTGTTTTTCTGCTGTTCTCCTATGGCTCCATTTAAGGCAATGCTCGTCTTTCCTTGAAGAGATGAGAAGAAGTCTGTAGCTTTTATTCATGACCTTTTGAAGCACATGGGAATGTGTAGTTGTTGTGTCACTCCATATTGTTTATCTTAAAATACTTTGAGTAAGCTCTGTTGTCATAAACTGTAGAGATTTATCTCCAAAATTGTATATAGACATGGCTCTTAGTGCTTTCAGAAGTTTAAATTACCGTCTCCATTTCCCTCATTATGGCAGTTTTTTGTTTTCACGTCGGAGAGCTTGTCGTCAGGGCTGGTTTTTGGTGTCAGAGTCAAACTGGTAAACACGGTTGTTTTTGTCATGCTGTTTCTCCTGCTCGTTTGTCCCATGCAGTACCCCGAGTGGCTAAAAGCATCGACAGTGACGTCAACAACCTGATGACTCTCCCTCACCATGAGCAACGCACTGCCTGAAGGTGACTATCCCTGAACGGATTTCAGATTTGTTTTGTAGAATTCAATTTTTTATTTTATGGTTTATTTGTAGCATGACGTAGTAATCACATTTATGACCTAGCGTAAATCACATGCAGCACAACATAACGTGGGGAATATACTGCCCCCTCCTGTAAGCACACATCATCTGATCCTGCCCTGATCCTGTTCGCACACACATACAGGACTCTATTTCTGTAACAACCCTAACGCAATGGTAAATCTAAGAGCAGGCGGTAGCGCAATAGGTTCGGGTGTGTCAGAAATATTTTTGCTATTTTCACAACCAGAATTATGGAAGCAGTAGCTGGCCCGGTGCGGCGAAATGACTAGGTTTTGATGAATAAACAAGTTGAAGGCGTGGTTGAGGCTGACCACTCAAGGCCAATCAGAACGTACTCCATGGCTAAATATGTGGTTGCTTCAGGTCGTGTACTTACGGTCTTTTATGTATTACGTTGTCATCGACTCCAATTCGAATCGTTAGTCCATTATAGCCTAGTTTGTTAAATAGCCTACAGAAACAAATATAAAAAATCTATTGCCTATCCCATATTTGCTAAATATGCATGGCTTAAATATGGAAATATATTGTTAACATAGCATTCGCGGACTGACATGGGCCTACTTGTATATGCATTATGTCTGAGCCATGTGTCATGTAAATGTTGAATGGTGATTAAATTCCTATTCATAAGACCTAAAAAGACAGCTAATCATTTGAATCAAAGCTTTTATTAAAATCAAGATTTACAGCATAGAGTACAGACCGCGGTGTCGAGGAGAACAGCTCCTCAGATTGCCATGGCCGTTCTGGGGTTTTATTGTCTAAAACCCAGCCTTATATAGACACTGCCAAAATAAGGGTTACTCTTCTGGCCAATCTTGATCTCCCTCGGGCGTCACCCTCAAAAGCGGCACATTTCAAATAACATCATAAAACATCCCCCCTTCTTGCACTAAATGGACAACATTCCATTTCTTCATGAAAAACATTTAACACAGACATAATCCAATACACACTACACATGGGCATGCCAAACGTTGTCAAGGTGATTAAATTCCCTATTGATAAGACCTAAAAAGACAGTTAATCATTTTGAATCAAATTCTAATAAAATTAAACAACAAATAGGCTTTGTCTAAATACCGTTACAGTTCCCATAATTGCTCCCCGTGGGCATATTAGACCTAAGACAATGTGACAGTAGAGGGTTTAACGCACATCCAAACTTTTTCTACAGGAGCGGAAAAATATCCAATATAAAGAGAAAGGGGGAATGTCCATTCACCATTACTGCTCCCCAAATATATGTAGCTATAGCCTACCATCGCACGTTGATATGGCCGTGAAAGGTAAACAAAAAAACGGGCAAACATAGTTTACAAGCGGATTCGGCACCACAGACAGCGATCGGATTTCCCGCAATTTGACAGTTAGGTCCAACAGAGGAAAGTTGAAGATGCATAAAATAAGAGTCTTTTTTAAACATTGGTGATGGACATAAGACTACTATGTGCACCACTTCGGTAAAAATCAATGCCATAACATATTGTGGGGGTTACCGCTAAGACCAGCTTTCGGTCCCTCTTAAATATCCCTATTTGCGCAGAGACTTATATTGGCACATGCGTTTAAGGACACACCTCAAATATTTCCCCACCTCAGCGCAAGCAAACTGATGTTAGACAGGTAAATTGCAGAACCGGTGTAAGGGGTGGGAAAATGCCAGTGCGCCACTTTTTACACTGACGAAATTATAAACTAACCCGCTGGCCCTTCCTTAAAAATAGAGCCTCACAATGTCATAGATAGCAGAGTCACCCAGCAGATGATCAATGATGGTGAACCAATACCCATCAGTCTGGGCCTCCACTGAGTTCTTACTCTGGGAATGATCCAAGCATTGACATCCCCTCTCTACATGAGACCTCAGTCAACAATAATCAATCTGTTTTCTCTGTCTCTCTCTACCTCTTTCTCCCTCTGTTAACATCTTGTGCAAGGTCTCTTCCCGAGCATCTGATTGAGGTGGATGAGCAGAGAGCTGGCACTGAAAGATTACATAAGAGAGGCCAAATGTGCCAAGAAATTCGAGTGAGTGATCAAAACAACCAGATGAGCTTCCTCTTGTGGGGAAGACCACCTCCCCATAACTTCTTATCATCTAATCGTCACTGCAAGCTCCAGAAATGAAATAGAAGATTGCTTTATCTTTTTGGATGAAGGATGTGGTGTGGGCAACAATGGGAATTTGCTAGATGCCTCAAGCTGTGGCTTTTTATTGAGCACTTAGTAAATACATCTCTCCCCAAGGGGGCCAAGGTAAATGAATCTCTTAAACACAGTGCCTTTTCCAGATCATAGGTAGGAGTGGACAACACAACATATGACTTCCAGATCAGGAAATGTACTGTAGCCTGTAGGGTCTAAGAATAGCCACTCCTATACTCTGGGGGAGCGGTTGGGTTTGATGACTTGATATAAATGTGCACCATTTCGCCTGCAGCGCAGCATTTAAATATAGCTGATCTGGACATAAGGCCACAAGAAGACAACAAGCACCCCCTCCCATGACCATCTCCTCCTTGCCCCCCCCGTCCCCACGCCATCATCCCCCCGGGTCTGTTGACAGGAAGGCAGGGTGAGAGATATGGTTTATGTCCAGAGAGGCTCCTGTTACACACTGTACGCACCAGCTGTGGATGACATGCTTTTTCACCTTGACCATGGCCGGCACACGCTCCCTTCTATACATGTTCCTACAGTATGGTTCCCCTTCCATTAAACAGGGATTTCTACAGCCCAAGCACATGGAGTTAGAGTGACACTGGAGGATTATTTGAGGGATTGTGGAGATGCAATTAGTTTTGTTGAGGTCACTCACTGATAAATCTGTGGAGTTTGAAGAGAAGATATACCACAAGTATTTTAAGTTCATACAGTAACATAATGCTATTTGAAAACAATGGAAATATCCTGTGAACTGTCATGACATGAAATAATGGTTACAATCTCCCAGTTTAATCTTAAATGCTGAGTTGTCCAGCTGTAGTTTTTTTCAGAGACTAAATGTTGTGGTGTTCAGGCGTCTGATGAGTATTGGTGATTGGTCCAGGGAGCTGAAAGACCGCCCGTTTCTTCTACGTACCAGGACGTAATAGACGAAAGCTGAGCACAACGCCGTCCTCACCACAGAGCTAATCCCCGAAGCTTCCCTCTGGACCAGGCTGAACAACTCTCCCAGAACTCAAAAACGAGGTCAGTATATGCTGCATTTAGACTGGAATAACAAATACATTAACAAAGGCCACCATTGTGTATTTGGTACTTAGCTTACATACTTACTTATGGTATATTGTTATTGTAAATGTGGATTTTGATGTGTGTTTTTGCTTGCCAAGCTTGATTTGATGTGTAAAAACAAAAGCCACTACAACAACCTAATTTCTGTCACCTCCCACCCACCAAAACACCTGCTACAGGTATTACTGCCACTTGGTGGTGGAATTGCAGACTGAAAGATGTGTGATCTTTAATATCTTTCTCTCTCTCTGCCTCTGTCTCTATGTGTGTGTCAGGATCTGTGAGAATATCCTGAAACTTTGTTTAAGGGAGCTGTTTGAGTTCAGATACATGCAGACTGACCCCAACTGGTCCAACTTCTTCTGACACCCACAGACACACACAGAGTGAGTCTGCCCCTTTTAACTCTTGTTATCAACTTCATCATTAGTCCTGTAACTAATTTTGATGACCTTCCTAAAGGTTGTCTCTGTTTAAATGGATCTTCCCGGTCTTCTTGGTGTCTTCTTAGAGCATGCTAATCCTATACAGTAGCACGATGTTGCTGAATGCTTGAATGACTAAACATTACTACTGGTTCCATCCATAGGTTGCGTTGTTGGATTTGAGCCACAAGAGGATTTAGTGAGGACTTCACTGACATTTTACATTGAGGCGTAAGATATTGAGACTTTATCCCACAACAAAACATAACAAAGATCAAAATGATTTATTCGATGTGTGTGGCGTTCATTGTGTTTTAATCAAAGCTCATCAAGTCAGCAGAGGGAGAGCGGAGAGGGGGTTCGGAAGAGATCAGTAGACATGAAGTTCCTCACAGGTTATGAGTCAAAGGTGATTGCCATCATTCGTTCTGAACATATGAGTCAACAATGCCACATACTAGTTTATTTACAGTCGTAGACAATGAATTGAGAAGGCTCTCCATTACTCCATGGCATAAACTGGAAGAAAGAATACCCATAACTTAATTACAATGGCTCCCCCTGAACCCACAAAACACAAACACATACAGGTTATTACTCTCTCTGATTATGTTCTGCCCGTCTCAGTCCATGGTGAATGCCCTATGGGACAGCGGTGATGATCCTGGGCGAGGCCTTTGCCTCCACGGAGCACCAACCGGAGCCCAGGAGCACCACGGAGCGCATCCACAACCTGATCCCTGTGATGCTGAAGCAGCGCCTCACCCCGCCCCCCGAGGAGACCTACTCCCTCCACCGCAAGATGGGCGGCTCCTTCCTCATCTGCTCCCGCCTTGACGCGTTAAGCTCGGCTGCAAGAACATGTTCCAGGAGGCCTACTCAACAACTACTGGAGGGACGCTTCTAACCGACCAAGCCAGTGACGGACACCGCAGAGGGCCAATCGCAGGGCTACAGCAGGGTTAGAGAGGATGTGTGGGACTATAAGGGGAGGGAGATGACCCTAGCTGAGACTTGCTCTGCTGTTAATGTAATGCGGGATGGCATTTTTTCCTCGTCCCTCCCGAACCAGAATCTGTGTTTATGTATGTGTGTGTGTGTGTGTGTGTATGTTGTATATGTATATTTTTTTGTGTGTGTGTAAAAGCGCAGTGTTATTAGGGAGTATATTAACCATGGCTGTCCAGTTAACATATTCACAAGATGTATCAGATGGTTGGTTGTATAGGTTGAGTTAACTGGGATAAATGCCATGATGTGTGTCTGAGAGAGAATTGTAAAGCGTATTAGGTGAAATCAAGACAGTTGGTTTCTTGTGACGTGGGGATATGATGTAACTGTCCTAATGGGCATAAAACCAGGAGTTAGAGCTGATGAGACAAGTTAAATATGTTAAAGAACAGATAATATACTCGTATGACCTATATTCTCCAGCATGTGGCAGTAGTTCTAATGTCCTATGAGGACAAAAACAAATGATAATATGATGCCTCAGAAGTCTAAAAGGACGTTTTCAAGTTTTTGTCGCACTTATGCATAGTGCCACATTACCAGGGTACAGACCGATTCCTGTTGAGGGGGAGGATTTGAGGACAATCTCCCTGTTAGCCTATCCATAAAACACTTTATTACATTTGGGCCACCTGAAATATCACGCGCAATGATTTAAATGACATGCACTGTCAAAACATTATTGCACTGTGTCAAGACACACTTATTTCTGCAAGGTGGGGAGATGGTTGATGGATGGATCATTGGACATGGCCTTACTTCCAGTGCCTGAGGAAATAAGAACATGTATTCTCATTGACTGATCTACTTTAATGAAGGGCCTGTAGCACCAAATGGAGTGTTTTAAGCACCAAAAGTGTTCTTCCTGTGGCCTTTGGTGGGCTTATGGGAGCATTTTGACTATAGTGCTCGTTTATTAACAGTGGGGAGTGACAGCAGGTTTGCAACTGTTGACAAAACTATCATACTAATATCAAAACCGTCTGTTTTGTCAGAAAACCCTGTCTTTACTTTATGATGAAACGATGAAGTTGAGGCAAGAGAAAAGTGTTGATCTAAATCACTTTTTTTTGTAGTGAATATAGTATTTCTATATGCCTATAGTATTTCAAGTTTATTTAGAAATGAATGCCGTTACATCTTTTTATATTGATATCAGAAGAAGAGTTTAAAAAAAATATAGATTAGGTTTTTCTAAGCAATGACATTCTTACCAAGGGTTGTGGGATTAATATGAAAATATAAACATTTTGACTCAACACTTTGCCCTAATCTGTTGCATGTGTACTCTTTATTTTTTATGAAAATAAGAACTCCGTGAGCATCTTTATTTTGTTATTTAGCTTTTGAATAGATTTGGTACTTTATTAGTCCATATGCAGACGGAAATTCCTCACAACACAATTCGAATAAGTCTATTGATATCAGAAGAGAGTTTGGGGGAAAATCTTATTATTGTCATTATTACTAAGTTATTCAATGTTTTATGCAACACTTGTACTTGTCTTATTCTAGAGAAGAATTCAGAACATTCATAAGCAACAAATTCTCATCAATTTTATTTTGTCACATGCGCCGAATATAACAGGTATTCACCTTACCGTGAAATGCTTACCTAAAAGCCCTTAACCAACAAATGCAGTTAAGAAAATATTCACTAAATAGACTAAAGTAAAAAATTAAAAAAGTAACACAATACCAATAACGCTATCTATAGCTATACTGTTCTGTAGGTCCAACTATACTAGGTCCAACTATACTGTAGGTACAAATCTGACATCTGTAGGTACAACTACTGTAGGTACAACTATACTGTAGGTGCAGTGGACAACTATACCAGGGGTGTGTCAAACTCATTTTTAGCTCAGGGGCCACATGGAGGAAAATCTCCCAAGTGGGCCGGACCGGAGAAAAAATCATGGTATATATAACTTAAAAACAACAACTAGATTGTTTTCTTTGGTTTTAATACGATCAACATACAACATAAAGCTGGAGCCTGAGGACAGTGTGTCCAAAATAGTATAAGCACAACATCACTATTAATCATAAAACATGTCGTTTATTTGAAAATTCTAAAGAAAAAGAACACGTAAACACACACAATGCCTCAGTGATTAACAGAACTGTTTCACAGATCACAGAACTATATCAGGGTGTCATTTCTCAGGCAGAAATGTAGATAAAATAATGAAATCCTGTTCCCCAAACAAGTGCAAGAACCACAGAGTCAAGAATAGGTTAAATATACAAATAAAATAAAATCTATTAAAAACAATAGCACATCAACATAAAAACATACAAACATAAAGCTGGGCCTGAGGACAGTGTCCAAAAGCACAACATCACTATTAATCTTAAAACACCTCAAGTTATTTGAAAGTTCTGAGGACAAAGAACACACAAACACACAATGCCTCAGTGAATTCACAGAACTATATCAGGGTGTCATTTCTCAGGCAGAAATGTGGTAGACAAAAATAATGAAATCCTGTTCCCCAAACAAGTGCAAGAACCACAGAGTCAAGAATAGGTTAAAGAACAAATACAAATAAAAATCTATTAAAACACAAAAGCAACAACATAAAAACATAAATCTGAAAGCGTTGCTCAAACTCCCGTAACGTCCCAGTTATTTTATCTTTCAACCGCTTCCATGTCTGCCACATGTTGGGACGCGCACACATTTTTCAGACAGGGGAAGTGAGCTGCATCACCCACCGGCAAGTTACAAGTCTCCCACAATGACAGCTTCAACTTGGAACGCATGCTGGGTCATGCCTAACAACAACTTTGTTGTCGCCCTTGCAGCTGTTTGTTGAGTTATTCCAGGTGCTCTGTAGTAAACATCCACCATAAATGCAAGGTCCTCATCCATTCTGCGGAATGAAATTCTAACACTGGTTTGGCCCTTTTCTTCCATGAACTGTTCAATTTTCTTCTCGTAAATCAAAGAAACGCCTCAGAACCTCGCTTAACCATCTTACCTCAGTGTGGTATGGCAGGCCATAGATGTGGAATCTTTTCTCTCTGAGAAGGCTGTCAAACTGACGGTGATTCCAGGGCTTCTGGATCGGATGAATTAACAGATTTGGATGACCCACCCATGACGCGTTATCCATCTTTAATGACTTGCAAACACAAACCCCTCCTGTTGCAAAAATACAGTGAAAAGTCAAAAAATCCACGTCCCTCCATTTGTGCAGATTGCACTTTCTCTCTGTACTTTGTCACAACGCCTGCTTCTTTTCCCGATCATTGAGGCGCACCATCTGTAGCCAGGCTGACAGCGCGGGACCAGTCCACTCCGACCCCTGTCCCAGCTGCCGCCGACGAGTCGCGGTAAAAATATCAGCTGCTGTCGTTGTATCTATCGAACGGGCACCAACTCCATGAACTCCTCGGGTGGATTTCGGTCAATGTGTCATCAACTCCAGCGGATGAAAATGCCGCCAGTGCAACATCTGTAATGTCCGTAGCTTATCAATTGCAACCCAAACGCATTAAATGACTTTACTTTTTGCTTCAACTGCTGTCCAAATCCACTGAAAGATCGGAAATCCTGTCTGCAACTGTGTGTTTTTGTCAGGCTGATATTTGCAAAAGCCTGCCGCTTTCAGGGCACACAATCTCCGCTGCCTTCATCATGCATGTTTTTAAGCAAATTCACCCTCACTAAATGGTTTTGAAGCCACTGACATTTCATTAGCAATGAGGTAGCTAGCTTTCACTGCGGCGTCACTGATGTCTCGGCTGTGAGTAAACACAGAACTGCTGTTTTCTTCCAGACCCGCCAACAGTTCATTCTACTCTCTCATCTCCGCTTGTCCTTTGAAAGTTGTCATATTTGTCGGCATGAAGACTCAGCATAGTGGCTGGAAGGTTATATTCTTTCAGCACTGCAACTTGTGCTCTGAACACACCAAACATACATGAATTTGGATAAATTACGTTGACGTAAGGACCCGCTTATGGCCTGATCTGCTCACAATGGATGTTTGGCACTCTGAACTATACTGTAGGTCCAACCATAAATAGGGGATTTACTGTAGGTCCAACTATACTGTAGGTAACAACTTTTCCAATCTAATTGAGGCATAATGTCACCAGGTAACACCTCAAACAATAAGTGCTTCTAATACTAAAAAGGAGATCAAGCTGAAATTCACAGAAATACCATATGAGGCATCCCATCTTCAAAGATTAACTCCACACCAGAGGTTCTACAGGGAAGTCTAATTTTGTCCTTATTGAGTAAAGCAAGATAATCTTTCATTTGGTTCACTACATAGATTGTGATATGCTTTATTCTAAACTAGAATGTGGAGTCACCAATGCCCTGGTTGGAAGTCGATAATTTTTGTTTTTGGTAATGTTGTGAGCGTTGTAATCTTTTTTTCAGACTTCAGACTCTTTGTAGTTGCCACAATGGGGCACTTAATGTCCGTAAGTACCTTGTGTTGTATTTCTGTAAGGCCTTATGTAGGGAGAGTCACTGCTTCATCATTTGTTTGTACAATGGAAGTCCCACAGAGTCAAGGAGAGAACATTCACTTCTCCACTATGTTGGTTGTAGTAGAGATGCAGATCTCCGGCTTGTGACAAAGTTTTTATCATAAGTATGAATTTGTGCATCACCACTAGAATATGGCATCTCTGTTGCCTGTTGAGAGACAAAACGATGCAATCTTTAGAAAAGTACTTCCACCAAAAAATCATTAGAGACAAAGGTCATTCACAACATGGACCAATACATCCTGTTGAGTTAAATTAAATCCATGATAAAGTAGTATTGACAATTGTATTCGGTCTGGAATACTTTAACTTCTTTTGGTGTAATCTCAAAAGACTTTCCTACCTGGAACTTGGCTCATGGCAGCCTCTAATGTCCGTTCCCATTATCGCAAGATGTACAGGACAGAAGACCATCGTGACTTGGCAGTCCTCTGCACTGGTCTCCTCTCGCTTAAGTCCTAGATTATCCACTTGTTTCATGAGTGCAGATGAGTGTTTAGGGTTTTTCCACACAATCTTGCGAATGGACTTGAACTACGAAACGAAACATGACTAAATTACAACACTACACTTAAGTATATCCCCAAGATGTTAAGGCACAAAAAGAAAAAGTGGTGGATTTCCCCATTGCAGTCATTTTCCATTGCAGTCATTTCAGGCCAGAAAGCTCATTCACATGTAGCTATCACAGCGGAGAGGGGAGGAGAGATTTATAAGCTAATTAGATTGATATGAACGGTGGACTGACAGGAAATGCATGAACAAATGATTTTCGATTAGTACAAAGCATGGTCCCAAGAATCTCACCAACGCAAATGTTTTGTTTCATTTCTTCCTAATACATGCAATGTTGAAGGATTGGAGAACTTCACCAACTCTTCTGCGGTTCTTTTCCTTCCTTTTTCTTCTTGGGCCTCGTATAATAGGATGAGGAATGAATAAAATAAATGAAATTATAAATTTATATGTTTGGTTTGATGACCTTTGTCATCCAGGCATCTGTTCTTGGTCAGTTTGGGTGGGTCTCTACAGCGCCTAGGCATTGAGTGGACAACAAAGTATAGAATGAAAATCCAATGTTTTTGCGGCACATTCTTGTGAGTCTGGGTGCTGATTGTGGTTGGCTTTGCCAGCTGTAAGGTATGTTTAAAAACATCTATAGAATTCTTACGTTTTGATAACGTGCTGTGGTTTAAGATTTTGAGTTACCTGGTCGTTCTGGAAGCGCCTTTAACAGATTTTTATGTACTGTGACAAAGATTGGGGCTGTTAACTGAGTAATTCCAAACTAAGACAAAGACTCTTGTGTTCGAGCGCCATTAACGTCCCAATAGTGAATGTCTTGAATATTTAACTTTCTCAACAAAAATTGAGGTACTATTCATGAAATCTACGTGTTGTACTATTTTTTATACCATTATCTATGTGTGTTTCATGAAGGATGAGCTGGTTTCCTGCTCGTAGCAGGAGTCAACTGATGGGGACACAGCACGTTGCCCTCAGCCTCCATGGGCTCTTCTTTATTGTAGCTCTCAAGTAGTACAACATGTGCCTCGAATAAAGTGCAGGGCTTTGTCAAGCTGCTTCTCCAAATCTCTAAGAACAAGGGACGAGCCATGTAACACTCAGGAACAAGTGCATCTGTACAGAAAGGACCAGTGCATAACATTACAATTACAACCAAAGAGACACCAACAAATGTATTGGGTCACAGCTATGCTGAAAGTCCTTGAAAAGGGACTTACTCTTCAGATTTTCCACCAGCTGAAATGAAGTCCCTAACCAAGAATTAAATCGATAGGTTTAGCTGTGTCCTAAGAAACAAAAAGGTTGAGAAAACATGGGGGATTAGTACATACAATGGAATTGCACATTGAATCAAAAACCTTCATTCTATTAACTACAACTGAATGGATCCCACAAAGTGGTACAGTAGCCAGAAGCTTTTGGGGCTATACCCAACCTGTTTAGATTTTGGTTAGAAGTTCACTGATCCTCTTCCTAAGTTTGAAATGCTTTGAGGCCTGCTATGAAGTTCGTTCAGATCATCTTGTTAACTCTTGAATATCAATGTCCTCTTTAATTCCAGCTCCTGGAAACAAGCATATGTAATTAGGAACACAGTTGACGAAGAATAACGATACAATGCATAAAGCTTCAGTGGAGATATGATAACTTACTTGCAAGGGCAGATGCTGCATCGTGAGAAGCTCCTGACGGTTTCTCTTCCAAGCTCCATTATCCCTTAAGCCTAGAGGAAGAGTATGATATGGGCTACATTTATTATTGTTCACAGGCTTACACAGCTGCTAACTGTGATTGGAAACAGAAGTTACCTGACTCCACGCCCAGGCATTGTCACACTGAGTGCTGTAGGAAACAGGATTGATGTCCTCTGCTCTGATCTTGAAACGATAACAGGTTCAGGATGGTAGGCCTATTCTGATACAACGTCTGACAACACTTTCAGATAGAAAATACATTGTGCCCAGAGGAATACATTTTCCTTGCTGTTCCTTGCCGTGTTGCGAATTATTTATCAACGTTCTGCACAATTCAATAAGCCTGGGCCATCCAAATTACTGAATTCACTGATTGGGGCAAGGGAAGAGTCATTAGGCCATGAGTGGATGCAAAAATTACAAACATAAACTCACCTGCTGCTGTTTATGGACCTTTATTACGCTGCCTAGGGTGAAGACCCACGGAGAAACAGTCTGTTGAAAGTGATGGAGAGTGGGATGCTCAATACTGCAAATTCTCTTGAGGAACTAATCTAGGGAAAGAGGAGGCAGATTGAACATTTGCAGCATCATTACACTCTTTAATCGGCTGTATATTCACTGATCGCTGCAGAGACACAACACAGGGATTGCCTGTTACTGAAATACATAATTACATCGGCATTGGCTGAGGCAAGATATTATCCTAGACAGCTTCGATAGTGCAGGGGCAATAGATGTGCACTATCATCTTAGGCTGATGTGCATTCCCGGTAATACCTCGTGTCCCCTGTGTGTACCGGTGTGTGCACATAAAGCATCCTTTCTATTCGAAAGCTGCAATCAAGCGATACACCAACAGTATAAAATGGGCTTCCCCAAGTCCATAGCTTATCGCTTTTGGTTGGTCAGACAGACAGCCATTACGCGAGATACACAGCAGGTATCATGGTCGCAAGGCATATGAATTAACAGTAAGCGGTGCAGGCGAAAATCACTAAGCAAAGCTATATTGTTACAACCCCACACTGTATGTGTTATAATATTTGCATTGTTTGCTGTTAATTCATATATGCCTTGCGACCGTGATATATAGTCCTAAAGCGAGACAATTAGGAAGACACAGTGGCAGAATACATTTCAACCACACCTTTGTTTTAACACAAAAACTGGGACAGCAACCTCTGTCTGGTGAAGTCCATTGCATATAACAGACCTACAGCATGGTTAAGTTAATGTTTCCGACATTTTCGGACCACTAAACAACTATTGATTTAGAAAACCATAGAGAGGAAATTACCGCAAGTCAGCAAAGAAAAACAGGACCTGCCTCCCACTATTCCAGCACCATTTCAACTAAAACATTTGTAACATCATCAAATCACATCTCGTTCGTCTAATACAGTGACAACTAAAAGATACCCTGAAAACAATTTAGTCCAATCAACATAAGCTAAATTTGATGTAGGGCTGTCCATGGTTCTGGGTTCATTTCTGCGTGCAGCGGCGCATCGTGCGAAAACATGTTGACTCACCCTACTTGTAGAGAAAAACACCAATGCTATCTCTCTTTCATGTTTGACAAAAATGGTCTATCACCCTGTCAGATGAAAGCGCACACAATGCTTTAATTTTTTTGTTGTCCTAGGCTACCTTGGCTGGCCAATGCTTGCTTGTCATATCAACTTCCATTAATGGGCAATGTTAGCTCCGCTAGCTTCGGGTATAGTGAATTTTGCAGCTGCAAACGAGGCAGCGTCCAGTTTGCCAGTCATGGACAAACAGACTGTGTAATCAAGTGGAGAATGGGGGAAAGCAAGGATTAAGACAGATTTATAATCATTGCAGAGTGTGGATTCACTCGTCACCTCCTCCCCTCACCATCCACGAGCCAATTGGGACACAGAGTCAGCTGTCAAGAGAGTGAAAGGGCTCATGCAAGAGGGCCAAGCTGATCCGGGTATGGACATATGGTCAGCTATACTGCAGTGGTGAAACAAGCCCACAGAGGGGATGGACAGTAGCCCTGCACAGAGTCTGATGTTGCGCAGACTCAAGTCATTACTGGTGGCACCCCCAACGGCTGGGGCCCTCTTTAGGTTATGGTGTCACCAGAGCGGTGCGTGGGTAAAATCACTGGGTACAAAAAAAAGCCATCATACAAACCATGTTTTGTGATAATTGGCGTTGTTTCTTTATAACCTGTTAATTCACATAGTGCCGTAGCATTTGTGGACGCCAAAAGCCAGGTCTTTCCCAATTTTCTTTACAAAATATGAATATATGTATAAAATAATTTATCTTGTGCGAATTTACCTTTCACAATTGTCAAGAGGCTGAATGGTATCTCACAGGAAAAAAAGCATCCTGAAAAGTGAAACAGCACACCTCTGTCTCTCTTACGTGAAGCCATCTGTGTCTGATACTGTCTGGTCCAAACGAGGATGACATTATTGCTGCCTGTAGCATTGAATGCAAGAGAAGCCAAATGCGCATTGGGACTCCTTAACAATCAGTGTTGGAGCTAAACTGAGCGGGCTCAACTGTGAATGGTCCTGGCGAAAAAAAAAAAGTGTCAAGGGAAGCCAGCTTGGATTGTGCGTCTCTCCTATCAAATCACTTTGAGAGACATTACATCAACAGAAACAACTTGAATTGTTGTATCTTTGTTATGTTTGTTGTTCTTCGGTGGCTAAATAGCTAGCTAGCTAGCTAAAATTGGTCCCTTTACTAAAATTAGCCATGGATGGGATAGAGATAGGGACTTGATTTACTTAATTCTCGTACTGACCAATGATTACTAACTTGCGATTCTGATCAACCAATTCGACACAATGTTGTGCCCCTGGCCTGGAGAGATGGAAGTTCAATAGTACAGTAGCTGATGTAGAAGGCTGTCAACTGCACAGAGACAGCTTCTTGAAAGATGAACGGCTTGGTAGTCTGTCTCAGCTGTTATTAACTCTCTGCCATATGGGGATAATATTTAAATCAGGCAAATACAATACTAAAACATTCCTTTTCTATTGAGAGTTGAGTGCTTTGCTCCGTTGGCCCGGATGGTCTCGCGGGAGGCAACACCACGGCTATCCCTGTTGCATTAAGCAGCACACTAACACAGTGGTTGCTCCAATCCTGGTCCTGGAGACGGCAAAGGTAACATTTATTGGCTTTGCCTTAGACTGATAACCTGATTCAATCAAAGCCTGATGATGAGTTGATGATTTGAATCAAAAAGGGGTTTGAATGCTAAGGCAAAAACAAAAATATGCACCCCTGGACCAGGATTGAGAATCACTGCCCTAACTGTATGCTGACCACACCACCCAGCAGTGCAAAATAAATGTACATACATGTCGTGTCAAATATTCATCCAAAGTGCTCATGGTGGTGCCACAGGGTTCAATTCTTGGGCCGACTCTTTTCGGCGTGTATATCAATGATGTCGCTCTTGCTGCTGGTGACTCTCAGACTGATCCACCTCTACGCAGACGACACCATTTTGCATACATCTGGTCCCTTCTTGGACACTGAAATGTAAAACCTCCAAAACGAGCTTCCAGCCAGAAACATACAACACTCCTTCAGCAGCCTCCAACTGCTCTTAAACACTAATAAAACTAAATGCATGCTTTCTTAATCGAACGCTGCTGGCACCCGCCCACTTCTGACTAGAATCACCACTCTCGACGGGTCTGACCTAGAGTAGTGGACAAACTACAAAATACCTAGGTGTCTGGTTAGACTGTAAACTCTCCTTCCAGACTCACATTAAGAATCTCCAATCCAAAGTTAAATCGAATCGAAGCCTAACTAGTTCGCAACAAAGCTACTCCTTCACTCATGCAAACATGCCCTAAAGAAACTGACTATCCTAACGATCCTTGACTTCGGCGAAGATGTCATTTACAAAATAGCCTCCAACACTCTACTCAGCAAAATTGGATGTAGTCTATCACAGTGCCATCCGTTTTTGTCTCCAAAAAGCCCCAACACTACCCACCACAGTGACCTGTACGCTCTTGTTGGTTGGTCCTCACTACATGTTCGTCGTCAAACCCACTGGCTCCAGGCCATCTATAAATCACTGCTAGGCAAATCCCCGCCTTTATCTTAGCCTTCATTGGTCACCACAGCAGCACCCACCCGTAGTCTGCGCTCCCAGCAGGTATATCTCACTGGTCATTCCCAAAGCTTCAAGCACACCTCCTCGCCATTCCTTCCAGTTCTTCGCTGCCAATGACTGGAACGAATTGCAAAATTCTCTGAAGCTGGAGACTCTTATCTCCCTCACTAACTTTAAGCATCAGTTGTCAGAGCACCTTACCTGATCACTTGCACCTGCTTACACAAGCCCATCTGAAATTAGCCCACACTTGACTAACTCATCCCTATAGTGTTTATTTTGCTCTTTTGCACCCCAGTCATCTCTATTTGCACATAATCTCTTGCACATGCAGCATTCCAGTGTTAATACTAATTGTGCAATTATTTTGCACTATAGCCTATTTGATTGCCTTTTTACCCATAATTAGCTACATTGGCACACAATGGTTATTTTCTGTTGTATTTTGACTTTATGTTTTTTTACCCCATATGTAACTCTGTCTTATGTTGTTTTTCAAGCACCTTTGCTTTACTTTATCTTGGCCAGGTCGCAGTTGTAAAAATGAGAACTTGTTCTCAACTGGCTTACCTGGTTAAATACACAAGGAAATAAATAAAAAAAAATACAAATGTGCATCTGCTTGTTTCAGGTTCTATTTTAGACACTTGGACGCGGCTGCAAGTCCCACCTCTCCCATCTCCTCATTTGTTTTTAGGAGCTGTGGGGGCTCCTATTTTCTTATAACTAGATGTGATGCCTAGCTTAGAAAACATTAATGATTAAACATAATAGGTTTGTGCTGTACTGATATAGATTGTTTAACAGTAACAAGTTGATTAATTGAGGAACCGTTAGGGGTAGCTGAGATAGGGCTTGTGACTCACACACACAGCCTCTTTGTTAAACCGCTCAAGGACAAAGTACTGCAACATGAAGAAGCAAATGCGGGGTTGCTGACTCAAGACAAGTTAGTAAAGATAACAACTGTGCCCAGCAGCAGTGAGCGCCAAGGGACTAGGACCAGCCTGTGCATGCCAGCGATAGGTTGGGTTAGTTTAAGGCCACACCCAGCCTCTACTCTGACAGGCCCAGCCCGAGAAGGGAACTATCTCTGTCAGAGTATTTAAAGAGACACCTATAACAAAAAGTTCTCTGCTGCCCTGCACATGGTTTCCAGTGGAGCGTGTATCCCGGACTCATCATATTTACCATTCAAGTGTTTTCGCATTAATTAAAATACTAGTCTATTTTAGAAAGGCGTGTATTGACCTCTTTTTTGTACCTATACCGGATTTGAATTGAAGCAACAATTGGTGGTGACCAACGGCGTGAATCTGGTAGAGGGACTTAGTGGGTATTGTCCGGCCGATTGGACTCGCTCGTCGTTGGGCGGGTGTGTTTCTAGGTCCGGACAACTAAAAACAGCGTAAGCAGACACACCCTATTGTTATATAACTAAAGTTCTGCACATTGGCTTTATCCAAATTAATTTTTGTGAAACACCTGTTTGATGTCTAAGTGAGCTAAATTCCATGAATTGTTATCCCAATTATTATGAGTAGATTAAGCACACATATTGTGACATAACAAACCTGTGGTAAATGTGAGTGTTAAACCACGGTATTAAAGAGTATTGTTCCACTGCACGTACCAGGAGCTAGGTACCCCGGCTAGGATCGGGGGAAAATACTAAAGTCCCCAGGCTAGGACACAGGGTGGGAACTGGGGGGTATAGGGGGTTAGTGGCATTAAAAGTGTTGCACTACTGACCATTACGGACAAAAGAGGGCTAGATACGGCTGGGATCAGAGGACACTTACAATTTTAGATAGTGTTGCACTACTGACGCGTACCAGAGGGCTGGTACGGCTGGGATCAGAAGGACACTTTCAAAGTATAGGGTGTTGTATGAATGAGAGTGCGAGTAGGTCCCCGATGTAATAAAAAGTGAATGTGGGTTGTTATTAAAATTAATAAGCCTGTATACCTTGATAGAAAACTAATTAGGAGTTAAAGAAGTCGCTTGTAGCCGCTTAAACCGTATAACCCGTTAATAGCAATTTGGGAACATAAGGTAGAATAATGAATATGACCTTAGTGTACTAAACTGAAGCGTTTGAACTGATATAACTGAGCTGTATAGCGTTTGATGTGTTTGCCACTTAGCATAATGCTGGTTTTAAATAGTATATGTTGAAACAATTTGGTTTATTATTTGATTTAACGTTTGATATTTGTCATAGCATAATACTAGTTTTAAATAATTAAGTTGAAGCAATTCCAGTTTATTATTTAATTTAACGTTTGATGTTTGACCCTGCAAAATACTGGTTAAATAATTAGACTGAAATAATTTGGTTTTATCGTTGAAATATAAATATGCACTTTCGACTTTAACTAACTAGGTGGTGAATAAGTTAATTTAAATAAATAGGTGCTATCGTACTTTAAATAGCGGTCTAATATTGCGTTAAAGCGAAAAACGGACAACACCTGTTCGGAGTAGAAACAGGAGGAGAACGCGTGAGGTACATTTAAAGAAGCAGTACAGGAGGGGGCGTACCCATGATAGCCTTACCCAATCTATTGGCTGGGGGAATGAAAGAGGCCCCAGCAACTTAGATGTATAGCGTGTGAACTTGCTCACCGAGCGCAGGGGTACATCATGGGTGAGAAAGTAGAGAATATTTACATTAGCATTTTTGGTCATTTTGAGGCCGGCTCTTGTCCAGCGACTTGCAGGCGCAATTAGGGTTGGGTTCTTGCCTTGCTCGGGCACATCGGCCAGATTCGCCTGGTCGGCTCGGGGATTGGACAGCGACCTCTCGGTTGCTGGCATGGTGCTCTTTCGGTTGCTGGGCTGCCTGCCGCCCCCTTATGAAGTTTAAGGTTTTGCCGATTGTTTGATCATGTGATGGGGGTTTGATGGGTGATCGGACTGCGCATGACTGGTGTGGTTATGGAAGTAATGTATAAATAGTGGAGAGCCAATAGGTTCCATTGAGCTATTATGTTTTGTTGGGCATTTCGGTGGATGGGGTGGGGTCTGTGTGTATGGAGTGAATTAAACGGCGGTGGATATGGGTGGTGACGGATGCTACTGAGTATTTGGTTTTGTTGATGTTGAATGGAAGATTTGTAGCATGGTTGGGGTTAAATAGAAAGACTCACTTATTCAATGGGGGAATGGGTGAAGAGAGAAAGAGTTTTGTGTTGCTGAATGAGGTGAGAGCTAGTGGGTTTTCATTTGGTGGCGTCACTTGCTCTATGAACTGGAAAATATTTACTTTGGGATCGCGGAATGTGTGGGGGTGACTGGCATGTATGTGAGGGTCCTGGTTTTGAACCCAGGTAGGGAGTGGGTAAAGCTTTCGCATTGGGGCTATAGACCTATAGATTATTACGTGATTGAGAAATGTGAAAGGTTGAATTAGATAGCTTAAGTAGAGTATTCTAGAAAGGGCTATGAAAATATGTTACAAAGGTCCCAGCGCACATCCCCGTTGTGTAGGAAGGAGCAAGGGGAGGGAGTGAGATATAGTTCAAACAATAGGAATATCATTAAAGTTGCACTTATCAGCGATAGCTTAAGTATTTGTTTTATTAATTAGGGCCTAATCCAGAGAGAACAGTTAAAGAAGGTGAATAGCGAACTGAACTAGCGATAGAGCTGTGAAAAATTGAGTTGAGGACAATGGAGAATAATTTATGGCTCTTGGTTAGCGGAGAGAAAAAAAAATAGAGACAGTCAAGCGAGTTAGATTGAGCCATAAGATTTCAAGTGGGTCTAAATACTTGGCTGGAAGGCAGTGCTTGTGATAATTCGAGGTGTTAGTACTTTATTCGATAGGTTGCTAACTTACCAAGTGGTGGCTACGCAAATAGTTGGTGAATTCTAAAAAGCGATAATTTATTTTCATTACGCGGGATGCGGGCTTTAGCTATTATGCTGAGAATAGACCTTTAACCTATAGTGGGTTCTAGATTTGTTAAATAAACAAACTTATATTTTAAACTAAAAGTAATATGACATTAGGCTACAATTTTAACATTATCAAAGGAAAAGGCACAATTTAGTGTGAAATAGTATGTACAAGTATTATTAATAGTTTTACAGTTATTATCATTGATCCAGTAATGATAGGGGGATAGTCGAGGAAAGGCAAGGGATTCAATCTAATTTTAGGGAAAAGAAGCAGAGTAGTGAAGATATATTAGGGAGAAAAATACCATTATCAGAGGGGATATAAAGCGTTTAGCTGAAAAAAGACAACAGGAATAATTTACCTTACACCCTAATATAGACATTAGACCACACCAGAAGTAGAGATGGCAGGATCACGGTAGCAATCATGAAGAGAAGGTTCCCAGAAAATAGTGAAGATATTGGTAATATCTCTTCTTTACAAATGAGAAAAAGGACCAGAAAGATAGTAACTATTTGGCCAAAGGAGGGAACATTTGATTTAACCGTAATTGTATTGGCTAAAAAATGAAATATGACATTTACAGGGACAGAACAATAGAAGGGGATCATTTGAGATGAGATCACATGTAGCAGATTTAGGGTAATCAATTAAATAATACATTGTATACTCGAGGAATTTTGGGTGGTTTTATGGATTAGTTATGGGAATTAGATTGATACAACCTATTATTGATGGGTTAGGACTGGGGATATCCGTATCATGTTTTGTGTGTACTACCATCTTTAGATTACTGATGGCAATTGGATGATAAATTACCAATATTACCTAAGTGATTGTTTAGGTAGGTGGTAATATTGACACATAGGCAAAAACATGTGTCAAAGGGGATGGTAGGAGATGGTAGGATTAAATAATAAATATATCACGAAGGAGGACACAAAATACAAAAAAAATAAAAAAGAATACAGTCAGAAATAGAAGATGAGAGCTGAACATGTGTGAAGATGGTTTATTATCCACACCCGTCTGTCAGCGGTTTTGTACCCCACAGGTGAACTAAAGGAGAAGGTGACCCACTCTATCTAACCAGGTGACTGGTGAGCATCCAGTCCCTAAAGAAGAAAAACTGGAAGCAGGCCTGTTGGGGAAGGGGCCTATCAGGTTATATTGGTTACTGCCTTTGCCATTAGAATAGCAGAAAGAGCAACTGGGTCCACGTTACCCACTGCAAAAAGGTAAGAACACATGCAAGCACCACTGAACAACGCAGAGTTAGAGAGAGAACTGTACCAATAGGGTCCGGGGATCACCTCTGTACGAAGATCTCCTATTTCCGACCTATCATCACTGTAGTGTGTTCTCCCAGGGTGTGAGTATGGGGTAGTACCAAGAAGAAAGACTGAGGACAGGTGAGGGTTGGCGGTTTTGGGGAATATGGATAACCCAAGTTGCATCATATCTCGGTGGTCTTGATATGTCAAATCCACCACCAATTGTGCTATGCCCCTTACCATTGTTAAGTAAAAAGAAGAAGCGGGCCAACATACTGACCGTCAGGCGAGTGGCCTAAAAATGGGAGTCAGAGAAGGGCAGACTGTCAGATTCAAAATAAGGGTTGGGGGCGTAGGGTGGGGTACATGTCAATAAACAGCTTGGATTATAAAATCCCATTATATTCGTGTTCGGCCCCCCACAGCTGTTCCTAGACTCAAGCGTTTAAATACACTTGAGGATGGGATATGAGACCCGCGGGACTGAACATCCAGATGGGGGTAAAGAGAACAAAGACATCACCAATTATCAATTGGAGATTTAAGTTCGGAAGCACAGGAGAGAATTCTAAACCTTACAGCCCCTGTAACCGATGTGTGGTGGGCGTGTGCCAGTAAAGGCAGTTAAGGCAGAAATTCCAAAAGGGGTAGATACGTAGCGCCCTGGTTCTACTGGTTCAGCTAGTTAGAATTAGTCACCAGGAGCCAAGGATTAAACAGATGTAGAAGGAGTTTTCAAAGAAGGAGAATAGCCCTATTTAGATGGATGCGATTGGGATACTCAAGGGGTATCGGATGGATCACTGAGCTATGAAACAATTGGGGGAAGGGTTTACTACCGCGTTCTTTTGGTGGGTGACAAAGCGAAATTGTGGATTGGATTAATGATATCTATTACGACCAACAACGATTTATTGGCTGGACTAGGGATGCAAGAGGATCTTTGAACAATTATCCGCCATCTCACTCTTATGACTTAGTAAAAAGAGGTTGGCTCTAGATCAGGCAGAAAGGGGTGGTGTCTATAAATGGTAAGCTCATTTTGTTCGTTTATCCCTAACAACACCAGTCTGGCGGGAGTATCTCTAAAGCCCTAGTTGGTATGATTAAACTATCAGCTGAAATGAAAGCAGCTGTGGCTGGAATGGAGGGAAGCGGACTATTCTCTGGTTGAATGATTGGTTTGGTAAGTACTCTGTTATGGTGGTTACAGTATTTCTGACCCTAGTAGTTGTGTTTCTAAAAATTAATGTGCTGTGCTGCCTGTGTAATTCCTTGTTTGAGAACGTCTGTTACAGATGCCGTGCATATCCCGGCTGGTATGATGCCCCCCCTAGGGGCTCCAAAGGGGATACAGACACTGTCCCTAGCTTCCGGAGAACTGGGGTTGACGGGATGACCCTTGGTTTGCTATTGGTGAGGTGGTGGGAGTGACACCCTAGTGGGTGTCTAAAAATCAAAACTCCCTGTTTGTGTTTTTATGTTTTTACTTAATTCCATTTTAACTATTGTGAATGTTTGTCTTTCCCTTATGTGAAGGTTTGAAGTTCCTGGGTGGCTGGTAGCCAACCTAGTACAAGTTAGGTGTAGATGGAAGGACTGAAGGCCTTTTTATTATCATTATTGCCTATCAAAAGTGTGATTCTTTTTTGTTTGTATTGTATTTTAATGAGTGACACCCTAGTGGGTGTCAAAAGAAGGAATCCTAAATTTCCCTGAAATTTCTTATTTTGGGTTACACCCACCGGTGTGACAGATGTAGGAGGAGTTTTCACAAGAAGGAGAATAAGCCCCAGCGGGTGTGAAAAAGAGGGGATTGTGGGGCTCTACCTTTCTTATAACTAGATGTGATGCCTGGCTTAGGAATGCATTAATGATTAAACATAATAGGTTTGTGCTGTACTGATATAGATTGTTTAACATAACAAGCTGTGATTAATGTGAGGAACGTTGGTTAGGCTGAGACAGGCTTGTGACTCACACACACAGCCTCTTTGTTAAACCGCTCAAGGACAAAGTACCCACAACATGGAAGAAAGCTATGTCTGAGGTTGCTGACTCGAGACAAGTTGTAAAGGTAACAACTAATGCCTGGCAGCAGTGAAGCGCCAAGGGGCCGGGACCAGCCTGTGCGCCATCGATAGGTTGGGTAAGTTTCCACACCCAGCCTCTACTCTACAGGCCCAGCATGGGCCGGGAACTACTCTGTCAGAGTATTTAAAGACGAACATAACAAAAGCTCCAGTTCTCTACTGCCCTGCGTGGTTTTCAGTGGGCCCGTATATATACGAACATCATATTTACCATTCAAGTGTTTGCATTAATTAAAATACTAGTCTATTTTAGAGGGCGTGTATTGACCTCTTTTGTTCTATACCAGATTTAGAATTGACGCTTAACTTCACAGAGCATACACCCACATGTATGACTCACCGATTTTGTATGACTCAACAGGGGTCCAAATTCAACAAAGATCCAGCAAAAAAAAAGGGCCTCATGCATTTCAGTAAATAACAACCCAATATTCATTTTCCAGGACAAATAAGCTAGCAAAAGGTAAGCTAGCTAATATGTCCATGTTTAATATGTGTTTCAACCTATCCCCAAATGAATATGGTTGGTTTACAGTTGGGTTTGGTATTTTACCTGCATGTCTTGAGCGGGGGGGGTAGACAAAATCGCCCAACAACCTGCCCACTTGACCTATCCCCTCCTCTCTTCTCCAGACCATCTCCGGTGACCTTCTCCCTTACCTCACCCTCGCTGATCAACTCATCCTTGACCGCTGGCTATGTCCCTTCCGTCTTCAAGGGGGCGAGAGTTGCACCCCTTCTCAAAAAAAGCCTTCGATCCCTCTGATGTCAACACACCACAACCAGTATCCCACTTCTCTCTTTTTCTCCTCCCAAACTATTGAGCGTGCCGTCTTTGGCGCAACTCTCTTGCTATCTCTCTCAGAATGACCTTCTTGATCCAAACCAGTCAGGTTTCAAGACTGGTCATTCAACTAACTCTTCTCTGTGTCCGGAGGCTCTCCCGCACTGCTAAAGCTAACTCGCTCTCCTCTGCTCTTGTCCTTCTAGCACCTGTCTGCTGCCTTTGATACTGTGAACCATCAGATCCTCCTCTCCACCCTCTCCGAGCTGGGCATCTCCGGCGCGGCTCACTCTTGGATTGCGTCCTGTTACCGACCGGTCACTCCACCAAGTGGCGTGGCGAGAAGCTGTCTCCGCACCACGATGCTCTCACCACTGGTGTCCCCCCAGGCTCAGTTCTAGGCCCTCTCCTATTCTTCGCTCTACACCAAGTCACTTGGCTCACTGTCATATCCTCACATAGCACTCTCCTATCATTGCCTACGCTGGCTGACCACACAACTAATCTTCTCCCTTCCCCCTTCCCCATAACCAGGTGGCGAGTCGCATCTCTGCATGTCTGGCAGACATATCCCAGGTATGGATGGCGGATCACCACCTCAAGCTGAACCTTGCAAGACGAGCTGCTCTTCCTCCCGGGGAAGGACTGCCTGTTCCATGATCTCGCCATCACGGTTGGCCTTAACTCCGTTGTGTCCTCCTCCCAATGCGAAGAGCCTTGGCGTGACCCCAACAACACCCTGTCGTTCTCCGCTAACATCAAGGCGGTGACCCGATCCGCCTGTAGTTCATGCCTCAACATTCGGGAGTGCGGCCCCGCCTTAGACAGGAAGCGGCCAGTCCTAATCCAGCGCTTGTCATCTCCGTCTGAATTACTGAACTCCGCTCTGTTGGCTGGGATCCCTGCCTGTGCCATTAAGCCCCTACAACTCATCCCAGAATGCCGCAGCCCCGTCTGGTGTTCAACCTTCCCCATTCTCTCACGTCACCCCGGCTCCTCCACACACTCCACTGGCTTCCAGTTGAAGCTCGCATCTGCTACAGACCATGGTGCTTGCCTACAGAGCTGTGAGGGGAGCAGCACCTCCAGTCGCCTTCGAGGCTCCTGATCAGTCCCTACACCCCCAAGCGAGGGCATTGCGTTCATCCATCTCCTGGCCTGCTGGCTCCCTACCTCTGCTGGAAGCATGGTTCCGCTCAGCCCAGTCAAGGCATGTTCGCTGCTCTGGCACCCCAATGGTGGAACAAGCTCCCTCGCGACGCCAGGACAAGCGGAGTCACTCACCACCTTCCGGAGACATTTGAAACCCCATCTCTTTAAGGATTACCTGGGATAGGATAAAGTAATCCTTCTACCCCCCTTACCCCAAAAAATACAAAAAATAATAATAATACATATAAAAAAAATAAAAAAACAAAATTGTTAAGTGGTTATCCCACTGGCTCTAAGGTGAATGCACCTATTTGTAAGTTAGCTCTGGATAGAGCGTCTGCTTTAAAATGATGTAAATGTCAAATGTTAATGATGGTGAATGCAGACTCCCATGTCGGGGCCGGTTCCAGTCAGCATGTAATCCAGTGTCCTGCTTGCACCACTCTGCACAGAGACCGGTTTCGGACTTGTTACCTCAGACACGTGTGAAGCGCTACACCAGGAGCTTTATTTCCTGTAAGCTTGGCGTGTTTATGGCACCCATGACACACACTGTCCTTGTCCAGGAGCCGCAAAGCGGCTCACACACCTCAGTGTCACGCCCTGGCTCCTGGGGACACTTGTATGTTGAGCCAGGGTGTGCATTTCATTTGTTTTTCTGGTATGTGTATTTCTGTGTTGGCCTGAGTGGCTCCCAGTCAGAGGCAGGCAGTGTCAGCTGTCGTTGGTTGTCTCTGATTGGGAGCCATATTTAAACTGTCTGTTTCCCATTTGTGTTTGTGGGATCTTGCTTTCAAGTCTGTTTATGTTAGACCGTGAGCTGTCACGTGTCGTTTTGTTGTTTTGATCGTGTCTCTAATTAAAAGTATGTTTGCCTGCAACGCTTCTGCGCCTTGGTCCTCATCTTTTGGTAGGCGGGCGTGACAGAAGATCCCACCTCGGCTGGATCAAGCAGCGTGACGAGGAGAGAGGATGGACTTGGGAGGAGATGAGTGCGAAGTCTGGCAAGAGGGATGGAGGCCTTGGCCACCGGGTCGGAGTGAAGCCCATACAATTTTTAGGGGGGGGCTAACGCCGTGAGCGCCGGGGCAGCAGAGGCCGCCAGGTTGCAGGAGTCACTGGTCACCAGGGGGAAGGAGGATGTGGGGCGCACGGCAAGGAGGTACTGGCGTGTGTCGCCAGTCCGGTCCGGCCTGTTCCTGATCCCCACGTAGGGCCAGTGGTGTGTGTTCCCAGTGCGGTCCGGCCTGTCCTGCCACTCGCACCAAGTCGGTGGTGTCGCTCGTCAACGGCCCTGGCCTCGTTTCCTGCTCCCGTTCCGCCCGAAGTCGGTGAGTGTCGGCGTCGTCAGCCGGTCCGGCCCATTCCTGCCCCCCGCTACCAAGTCGGTGGTCGCGTTTGACGTCAGTCAAGTTTCGGCCGTTCCTGCTCCCCGCGCCAAGTCGGTGGTGCGCTCGTCACCGGGCGGATCCGATTCCTGCCCCCCTCACCAAGTCGGTAGTGCGCCGTCAGCCGGTCCGGCCCGCTCCTGCTTCCCGCACCAAGTCAGTGGTGCGTTTGGGTCAACCCGGCGCGGCGCTCCTGCTCCCCACACCAAGCCAGTGGTGTGCGGCGTCAGTCGGCACGGCGGTGCCTGTTCCCCCGGTGGCTAGTCCGACGGTCAGATGCTTCACGCCCCGGCTAGAGCAATCCGCTCCACCAGTGTGCAGTCAGCTCCGGCCAGCGACGGCCGGACCAGGGGTACTGGGGGGTTGGAGCGGGGATCAGGCCCCGGGCCGGATCCGCCGCCTAAGCCGGAGTGCCCACCCGGTCCCTCCCCTGTGTGTTTGGTGGGCGCGGTCAGAGTCCGCGCCTTTAGGGGGGGTACTGTCACGCCCTGGCTCTGGGGACGCCTGTATGTTGAGCCAGGTGTGCATTTCATTAGTTTTTCTGGTATGTGTATTTTTTATGTTGGCCTGGGTGGCTCCCAATCAGAGGCAGCAAGTGTCCTTGTCGGTGCGTTGTCTCTGATTGGAGCCACATACTTTAACTTTCTGTTTCCCATTTTGTGTTTGTGGGATCTTTATTTCAATCTGTTTGTGTTAGATACGTGAACTGTCACCGTATCGTTTGTGGTTTTGATCGTGTCTTCTAGTTAAAGAGTATGTTTGCCTTGCAGCGCTGCGACCTTGGTCCTCATCTTTGGTGGCGATCGCTGACACTCAGACAGCTTTGGCTTGAGGAACTTTTGCCAGTATGTCACAAAGAATGAAAGCTGTACTGCCTTGGTCCAGTGGGTGTCGGCATGTCAGTACAGCCCAGGTCTTCTCTGGGTCTATTTTCGGTCCCTCAGAGGATAGTATGTGTCCTTGAAACGGAACTGCTTTCCAGCCCTGGAACTGCAGCCACACAAGCCTGAGCCTCACCTCCCTGCACACGCTCCATCAGTGTGCGCAGGTTGTTGTGTGTTGGCGCTGCCGCCTCATCATCAGAGTCCCCGCATCAGACACAAGAATAGCGTCTGTGATCGGTCGATGCCTCGAGTCCCCCAGCCCAGTTTCATGTTTGCTTACGTTGATAGATCTCAAGGGCCATGGACACGCCAATGGGAAGTTTCAGCCATCTCATCCTCCCCATGGCGTGAGGGTTTAGTCATCCAGGTGCTGTCCTCATCAAGTTTAACTGAGATAGGCATCTCTGGCACCCTCACCAGTGTATAATACGGCACGTACCATGGGCAGTTTCCAACTTACATCCTCTAATGTTGGCATAAGGTAGTCCAGACCTTTTTCACTGCCTGATAAAGGGGCTTTGGGTCCATACATCATCCCTGATATTTTATGGCTTGGCAACCACACGACCATGTTGCTTAGCCAGGGCATCGGCTCAGTCACTGGGGTGACATATCCTGCGCTCATGTTTATGTAGTTGGGCTTTCACTCGCGCCTTCAAGGCTACAGGACATTCCGTGGTGCATATTGCACAGGGGCGACCTCGAGTCCATTACACAGTGGTGTAAAGTACTTAAGTAATCAAACTTGAAGTACTACTTACGTAGTTTTTTGGGTATCTGTACTTTGCTTTTACTATTTATATTTTTGACTACTTTTACTTCACTACATTCCTAATGAAAATTAGGTGCTTTTTCTACTCCATACATTTCCCCTGACTCCTTTAAAAGTACTTGTTACATTTTTAAATGCTTAGCAGGACAGGAAAATGGTCTAATTCACACAGTTATCAAGAGAACATTTCTGGTTATCCCTAGTGCCTCTGATCTGGCGGACTCACTAAACACGTGCTTCGTTTGTAAATGATGTCTGAGTACTGGGCGTGCCCCTGGCTCTCGTAAATTTAAAAATATAAGAACATGGTGCTGTATGGTTTGGTTATTATAAGAATTTGAATTGATTTATACTTTAATTTTGATACTTAAGTATATTTTAGTAATTACATTTACTTTTATTACCCAAGTATATTTAAAACCAAATACTATCAGACTTTTTACTCCAAGTAGGATTTTACTGGATGACTTTCACTTGAGTCAATTTCTATTAAGGTATCTTTACTTTTACTCCAAGTGCACAGTTGTGTACCCTTCCACCACTGCCATTACCACCAGTGGCAACCTGGTCTCAGAGCATTTCGTATTAATATGATATGTTACATTTCGTATGGTATGTATTGTTTTGCGATGTCCATCATCCATTTCTCATGATATGTTATGAAATTCAATTTGCATTATATGTTAAGGAATTTGCTAAATGTATACAATATGTTAGGAATTTGCTAAACATACTATATATTACAAATTTACAAAAAAACTAATTCTATGTTACAAATTCTAGCTAAGTGGCTAATGTTAGCTTGCTAGCTAAGGTTAGCTAGGCTAGGGGTTAGGGTTAAGGTTAGGGTTACATTTAGGAGTTAGGTTAAGGTTAGGGTAGGGGATGCCTATAGGGTTGGGGTTGTGGTTAGGGTTAGGGGAAAGGTTAGCTAACATGCTAAGGAGTTGTAAAGTACTCCAAAAGTAGTAGTAGTTGAAAACTTGCTAATTAGCTAAAAATACTAAAGTTGTCCATGATGAGATTCCCGAACTGCGCAGCCTTTGAGTTGCTAGGCGATTCGCCTTACACACCCACCCCGACAAACCACCCTAAGTAACCATCTGTCTTATGTAACAATACCATACATAACCATATACTAATTTGAGTGTCTCGGGTTGAAATTTACTATCTTACGTCTAGTCTATGAGACCAGACTGTGAAGTGGACATCTCGCTGGAGGCTCCACTGGATCATTTGAGAACGTCCGATGTCGCTCAATGCCTCTTTGGGGCACTGCTCCACTTTGTTTCGCTCCCCTGGAATTGCTGGCAGTCATGGCTCCAGAAGCGCTCTCGAGTAGAACCAGAGAGTAGTGGGTTTTGGTCTGACTCCACAACTTCAAAGAGTAGTTGTGCTTCACCCCCCTTAATGTTCGCTGTCTGTGTGATATCGCCCCGTTTAGCAAATTAACTCTCCTGAGTACAGTTTCAGCTGTGTGTTGCTTGCCTGTAGTGGGGTATTTGGTGATATTCTCTCTTTCATTCTCCTACTCTTATCATGTTGCCCCTGTGTCAAGCGGGCGTTAGTGTCTTTATTATTCTGTTTTGTGCTGCTGCAAACCATTTCTGGCCCTGAGAGTGACCTGTGCTGATGCCAGACCAGTTTCCTCACCTGTCAGAGCCTCCCCTCTCTCTGCCTGTAGTATCCTCCACAACATGCACTTTCTTTACTCAGCGTGATCGTTCCCCTGCTATACACCTTCGCAAAAATGCATACCAAGCCTAGACAGACGATAGTGCATGGAAACTAGATCACTTATCACGGCTGCCCAGACAAGAAAAATATACACAAATTAAGATTACCGTTCGTGGTCTGCTTACCGCATAATACTGTCACGACGTCAGCCAGTGGCGGTTCTAGACACACTTTTACTAGAGGGCCAAGGAGGGGGCAGTTGTTTAATCAGGCACACATAAAAAAGCTGGCAGCACATGATATTTCCAAAGATTACTATAAACTTTATTTTACTTTAAAATCATATGACATTTATTATAACACGTATTTTTGTACAAAATTGCAGATGCAAGAGAGATAGTGCCATAAAAATGAAAATAAAAATTAATTAAAAAAAAATTAAAAGTACAGAGGTACAAATACAGGAGTTCATATTCAATGTAGACAAAACTCCAGGATACACAACCAAAGGGTACAACAGTGTGCCATTTCCCTGTTATGGAAGCCCCACTACTGTGGACAGTTGATTCCACATTTTGTTTTAAGAAAGAAAACTTTCTGAGTGATTTATAAACAAAACACACTACCCTGTATCCCATTTAGGTAAAATAAACCAAATCAGAAAAAATTCAATTCAAAGAGGCTTTACTAGCATGACCATATTGACATACAGTATTGCTAAAGCACACCAAACAGGGAAGGCGATGTTACACATTAGCATCCAGTAGTCCAATGGGATGCAGACAATAAACATTAAGTTAACGTTCGTTTAAAGCAACAATCGTGTCAACACAATGTAGCAATATGAACAACACTGATGGATATCAGCAACAACATAAAAACAAAGAATATTACGGGTGTCTTGTGTGTGTGTGTGTGTGTCTGTGTCTTTCAGTGTACTTCACTGTCAGTTGATGAGCAGGTGTACAAAAAAAGGCTTTACAACATATATGGGCAAGTCATTTAGGACTTTTAATTTCCACCATAGTTCACATTAGGAAAAAAATGACAGCATGAATGCTCACTAAACAAACATATACTACATATATCCACATACACATTTTTTTTCAGTAATTTTTTTTAAAATTGAAAGGAAATGTACAATCGCTCATCATAGGATCATACATATTTCAGTTACAATATAAGTTACAATATTAGTGTTAGTTAGATCATCATGTCAAAGCTGGATCCTGCAAAGTCTGAGCGACACAAGTGTGCAATGAATTGGAGTGATTTTGTTTCTTCTTTTTCTTGCTTTGCTTGTTTTCAAAAGGAAAAATCATAGTTGGTAAAAAATAAAATAAACTTTCGTTGAAAGGTATCACACTGTATAATTTACAAATATCTAAAGAGGTTGAAGTGGATGCCATAAAACATCTGCTGGAGCTTGAAGATTTGTGAGTACATAGATGTTTAGCAGAGATAATTCAAAAGAATAAAATCATAAACTCTATCTATCTATCTATCAAAAAAGAGAGAAAGTGTTTCCTTAGAGCAGTACATGCAGCAATCACTTAATGGAGTGATGTCATAATGGGCCACAAAACTTTGGGGATGTGGATTGGAAAGATTACAGCAGGCAGGAGAGAGGAACCAACGAGAAGCTTGAGACATGAGTTTGCCCCTTTTGAAAACCTCTTGAGAGAGGATTAGTTGGGATATATATACATACATACAAACATACATACACTCTAGTAGTGTGTGCGGACTACTGGTACTGTGAGGGGAAAAAAGATAGATGATGTAAAATGAAAAATAAAACAAGCTTCAGCTTCTTAAGTACAGGTGGGTTCATCTAAGTAGACACATGTCAACTCTGTGGACACCCAGACTATCTTTGTCTACACATCTAACTTAACATGGACCCCAGACGTCTCTGTTTACACATGTAACTTCATTATGGACACCAGACTCTTTGTCTACACATACTGACTTCATATATAGGCACCAGACTGTCTCTGTCTACACATGTAACTTCATATGGACACCAGACTGTCTCTGTCTACACATGTAACTTCATATGGACACCAGACTGTCTCTGTCTACACATTTAACTTCATATGGGCACCAGACTGTCTCTGTCTACACATGTAACTTCATATGGACACCAGACTCTTTGTCTACACATACTTAACTTCATATGGGAACCAGACTGTCTCTGTCTACACATGCCTAACTTCATATGGGCACCAGACTGTCTCTGTCTACACATGTAACCCATATGGACACCCAGACTCTTTGTCTGCACTCGCTAACTTCATGTGGACACAGACTAACTCCATTCATTTTACGCTGGTATTGAGAACAGATAAACCCACCGTGTCTTTGAAGCTCCAAGCTTGTTTTTATTGTTCATTATATCTCTTTTTACTCTAAGCGGCACTCATACGCTAATAGCATGTATATATCATATCGATACACTACAGCAACAGGATACGGCGGTTTGTGCTGTCTGTAAGCAAAAGCGGTCCCAAATACCATCAAGATCCAGAGCCTTGGCCGCTTCTGGACTCTATGCTCAGGACACCAAGATCACTGAGTCTCTCATCACTAGTGGTGGACCGCATGGGAAGGTTTTTATCAGTTTCAGTGTGGGAAGCTGCGTTCGCGGATCCGCCCAGATGGCAGGACCACAGTTTTTGGGTGCGCCACCTAATTTTCCCCGTGTGTAGAGCGTTGCGTGAAGCGTTGCATTAGTTCCGCTTTTGGGCGCTCGGCGTGTGAAATAGTTATACGTTCATAATTTTTTATTTGAGTCAGCACGGGGGGCCACAGGGGTGGCCAGGGACATTTCCAGAGGCCGAGGCCTCCCCGGCCTCCGGTGTAAAACCGCATGCTGGCGTCAACCAGCACAGATAATAAACAAACTAGTCACAATCAGGTTTTTCCGCAGAAGGTGGTCTGTGTCTGCTGTGCTTTCAACGTCCTCCTGATTTCTAGTAATCCAGAAGAGAAGTGTCAGCGGGCTATCACAGCCCCATTGGTTGAGTGGGGGATAACGTTCAACTCATTAACGTCACTCGACCGTCTATGGCTTTGACAAAATAAATCGCCCTCACCCCTTTATCACTAGTCGTTTTTATTGTTTTCTTGCGCAACAGGTCATTCATGTCTGGCAACAATACTCAATTTTCTGACAAGGTCAAATAGCATCACACAATGCAAGTATTGATTGGTTTGCCCAAAATAATCTTTGCATGAATTTGGCTGAGTTCCTTATTACCAGTTGGAGGGCGGTCAAGTGGATTTCCCAGTCGCATGTGTTAAATTCCAACTTGGTTAC
The DNA here is from genome assembly GCF_020615455.1 of Coregonus clupeaformis. Taxonomy (NCBI): domain Eukaryota; kingdom Metazoa; phylum Chordata; class Actinopteri; order Salmoniformes; family Salmonidae; genus Coregonus; species Coregonus clupeaformis. Next base: position 52,626 of record NW_025534459.1, read on the forward strand.
AAACGCCAGCATGAGGGCTGGTTTTTAGGCACAGACAAGATCTAACCGCCCCTTAGCGGTATTATGTGGCCATATACACAAAACCCCAAGGTGCCTTATTGCTATTATAAACTGGTTACCAACATAATTAGAACAGTAAACAAGTCATACCCGTGGTATATTGTCTGACATACCACAGCTTTCAACCAATCATTATCCAGGACCCAGACACCCGGTTTATATGTTGCGTTCACATGCTGGTCGGAACTGAGAAACTTTTGACATTTTCGGCTTTGCTAACTGGTTGTAGTTATACATGTGCCGCCATTCAACCACTTAACAAGTCAGACATTTCGAATTCAGACCAGCACGTGAGGCGGACAAAAGTATGCTCATACTGTACTTCCAGCCAATCAACATCCAGGAACCAAACTTCCCAGTTTGTATTATTTAGTATTATTGGATTGTTTTATCACAGGTACTTAAACCATCTCAGTCATTATCAATCTATTGATTGTACTAAGTACCATTGATCTTAGAATCAGACTCCTATATCATGTTTGTTTTAAGCACACATTTTTGGTTTATGTTTGATGTTGTAGCCTGGGCCTATACATAAAAGTAAATATACAGGTAGACTTGGAAAGAGCATATTCACTACTACATGTTATAGCCTAGCCTAATTTCAGATGATTGAGGTTCATGTGTCCATTTTCCCTAATAATGAAAACAATACATCTACAAAATGTAATAATCATCAGAAAATGTACTTTCTGCAATTGATTTCAGTTATAGTCATTGGATGCATTACAAAAGGACCACGCAATGTGTGTGGTGCTCAGTAAGAGTATCAAGAATCAATATCAGTATTTATGCAAGCCAGATTTTGCAATACTGTTTTACACACTTCTTTATCTTATAAAGTGTTCTGGTCACTCTGTGGGACATACAATGGAGTACTTGGCAATAATGTCACAACAGCTTGTCTCCTGAAGAAGAGATTAACATGCCTGAATCTAACGCTTCATTTGGAAATAATTAGATATCTGTTTAGAGCAAAGCAAAATATTTGATTTCTAATAGTTCGCAACATAGAAAAATGGCTTTCCTAATTATACATACTTGCTGGAGGGTAGAAAACAGCAGCGGCTTAGCGAATGTTGAGAAATTGCAACAACAAGCTTGTCTCCTGAGAAGAGATTAACATACTGCATGCCAACTTCCTTTGGAAAGAATTAGATATCTGTTTTAGAGCAAGCAAAATAGTTGATTTCTAGTTCATAACATAGAAAATATGACTTTCTAATTATACATCACGCTGGAGGTATAAAACAGCAGCAGCAGATGTTAGGAAATTGCAAAAGCAACAGCTTGTCTCTGAGAAGAGTCTATTAAATACTGCATGTCAACTTCCTTTGGAAAAAATTAGATATCATTTTTAGACCCAACCAAAATATTTGATTTCTAGTTTATAACATAAAAAAATATGTCATTCCATATTGCTAATAAACATACAAGTGTAGAGTGAATGTGGAATATAACAAGGGTAAAGCAAACTACCATTGGCTGTACAGTTTTTGCCTCTCATGGGCCCTATTGACTCGTGCTTCATTTTTAGTCTGAAAAAAAAGTGGAAAGAGGCATAATCCTATTAGTTTCCGCATGGTACATTATCTACAGAGTGATTCCAGTGCTGAATTAAAACATTTAAAATGGTGATTAAATGATACAATACCTCAGGGACATTATGTCAAGCTTCTTCAAAATGTCTTTGGCTGCTGCTTCATTGCGTGGACACTCCAGTGGTCCTTTGCTCTCATGGAAGAGACAGTCCGCTCTGAGTGTTATCGCCTCTGGTCACTAGTCTGCTACTGTCGGGTACAGTGTGGTCTGGATCGAAGGTGTGATGCAGCACTACCAGAATTGACAGGTTTACAGCTGTCAGAGAGGGGATAAAAGTAACAATAATCCCGTAAAGCATACATTAATGTTTTGAAAATGTTCTTCATGGATATTGATTACCTGGAATCTGCTTCGGTGCTGCTTCAATATCAGTCCCAGACGAGAGACAATGGAACAGAAAGCCAAGATGACATCACTCTCCTCTAGTGACGTCACTTTAGTTAAGTGTCTATTGGCAGTGAGATGATCAAATAATTCCTCTCATGAGACCCCAAGTATTCCCAGTCACAACAGTGAAGAATTTGTCCATCCTCGATTCCCTATAGAGATACAGGAAATGTCTGAGTGAAACTAGAAAGTTTGTCGGATCTTTAAGCTGCTGCTCACTTTCTGATCAACCTCCCACAAGTATTCACTTCAGTGGATGAACTCATCATCCTATTCCATGATAACCACTTTTAACATGGTTTCATGGATATTGATTACAGCCTGGAACACCCTGCTTGACAGTAGATAACGTTCCAAAAGGCCCTAGGGCACCTATTTATTAGTGCAACACATATTGTTACATTTATAACAGTACTTACTTTTGAATAGTCCTGCTGCAACAGAAAATAAAGTTTAGTTCCCTTTTAAAAGATCTTAGAAAATACTATTTTTAATTGTTTGGGGGAGAATATTCATTTCAAAAGTCCAACATAATTGCCATAAGCAGACTGTTATATTTCATTCAATGTGATTTCTAATGTCTATAGAGTTATGAGGTAACTATTAGTTTTCCAAACATCAACAGAATACCTAGAAGAAAACAGTCAAAGCTGTAGCCTTTATACCAAGCCTGTTTAAGTTGGCCCTTGTATCAGAGTTCTTGCGACCTGGAGGGCGTTTGTCAACTCCCGTGTTCATGTTAGCATCGTAACCAGCATCCCCAAAAACAATAGCAAAAACCAGCAGTGAGTGAGGACTGAATGACAATGCATTTGCCTAAACAAAGTGCTTCAAAATGAATCCCCATATGCTGGCTGCACCTTCAGGTGGATGTGAAGCAGCGGGCAGATCTGTCTGGTCTTCTCTGGAGCAACAGGCTTACTTGTCTAGAAAAGGGTTGTTACTCACATTGATCCCAAAACACCATGACCAATAAATAATAATTTATTCTAATAGAGTTTTAAATTTACTATTATTAAAGACAATTGCAGTATTCCCTAATAAAAAGGTTTTGGTGTGAAGTTCTGCTTTTGCATGTGTATTATATTTAATAAGTAAGTTGTTTACTGACAAGAATAAGGATGAACTACCTTTGGCTGTATTTCTGGCCTGTCAGAATCTTTCCAATTGCTTCTTCATTGTCGTGGACACTTCGGTAGTCATTTGCTCTCATGGAAGAGACAGTCCACTGTGAGTATTACATCGCCTCAATGGTCACTGGTCTGCTACTGTCAGGTGCAGTGTAGTCTGAGTTGAAGGTGTGATGCAGCACTACCAGAATGACAGGTTTTAGCAGCTGTAGAAAAGAAACAAAATGTCAGCAACATCAACGTTAGAACTGGATTAGTAAAAGTACAGTGACAATTTGCTAAATATAATGTGACAAGTATAAAATTATTGTTGCAGAGGAATCACATTTTCATAAAAATATAGTGTTGCTGAGCTAAAAAGGGCAATCTATGAAGTTTGCTACATCAAATTTTGGACATACAAATTAATTGTTATTTCACACCCATTGATTATTTAAGAATATACAGTAACTTATAAATACCGCAGTTGAACTCGTACTCCATCAGAACACAAATTATCCGCTTGTTTTACTCCAATGTTTGTAAACAATGTACAAGTAAACAATCACTGTATAGCCTGTAAACATGGTTAAAGCTATAATTGTATATCATGGATGGTCCAGTTCTTCGTCCCTAGCTCGGTCCATGAATTTGAGACTGGTTACATTTCTCCACTCCATTCCTTCAGCTTTTTGGTGGGGATCCACTTTGTTATTTGTTTATAACTGCGGAAGATATAAGGAAGATTGTAATGGTGCATCAGATTTGTGTGTGCATTGAATCTAAATGACATCCTGACTGAATTACCTGGAGATCCATGCTGCCAGTGCAGCTTCAATATCAGTCCCAGCATGAGAGATGATGGGAAAGAAAGAACAAGATGACATCACTCTGCTCTGGTGACATCGCCTCAGTGAGACCTCTTTGTGTGGTGGGACGATGATTGAATTCCACATGAGACCCCAGAGTATTCCACCACAACAGTGAAGAATTTCAGCCATCCTCAACATATTTTCAGCATTCTTGGGGCCTGGGGATGTTTGTTTCTGCTTGTTGTGGAGTCGTAAACTCCAGTGTCCTTGTCAGTAGTATCCTAACCAACAAGGAAACGCATGGCATTTATCGAGGGATTGGATGACAATGCATAGCCTAAATAAAGTGTCCAAAAATTAATCCCTTTAGATACCTGCAGGTGTTTGTGCTGCAGCTGGGAGGGGAGCTGGTTGTTCATCTCTGGAGCACTAGTCTTATTTTTCTAGGGAAGGAAAGGGAGACTTTATTGGTTGTCACACCCTGGCTCTGGGACTCTATATGTTGAGCCAGGGTGTGTATATTCTATGTGTGGTGTTTCTATGTCGGGATTCTATGTGTTGTTTTTCTGTGTTGGCCAGAGTGGTTCCCAATCAGAGGCAACGAGTGTCAGCTGTTGCTGGTTGTCTCTGATTGGGAGCCATATTTATAGAGGCTGTTTTCCCACAATAGTTGTGGGATCTTGTTCTAGTTGGTTTGTGTTAGACCGTTGACTGTCACGTTATCGTTTTGTTGTTTTGTTCGAGTGTTTACTCTCTTTAATTAAAGATGTTTGCCTGCAACGCTGCGCCTTGGTCTACTCTCTCTAACGATCGTGACATTGGTCCAGAACATTCTACACATTTTCCTATGTAAAAGTCCAATGTGAAGGCACATTGTCAAATAGTTTTTCACCTATGGAAAATCTGTTAATTATATAACTCCAATAGCAAACATATAGAGCACCTCTTAGAAAATGTTAATCATTAAGTGCTGGTTCGAAACATTATTCAAAGTAAACATTTATCTGATTTTTTTTTATGATAGATTTATATTAGACCTATTCTTTACCTTGTTGCTCATATTTCAATTTTAGCTGACGCTGCAGAGCCTCACAATGATCATCTGATCTTCAATGTAATACGAAAACAGATGCCTGAGAACACAAGCAAGACGCTCAAATTACAGTTTGGCCTATACAGTGTGAACTACTGCATAACATCAAGGTGCATACTGAACTTATAAATGCTGTCAATGTCAATGAGCCCACCAAGATAGACAAACCAATAACAATTTTAACATTGCATTTATAAAAAGAGATTCAATGAAAGAACAAACCTGGTTTGAACCGTTTCTGTCGCAGCATCTACTTTCATTCTTGAAATATTCTCTGAACTCACTGAATTCTTATAATAAGAAAGTGAAACTAAAATGGTCAGTAGGGTAGAAGGGTGTAACAACACCATTTCCCCCCCATGTTTTATTCAAATCATTAAAATAAGAAAACTAGACTTAGCTTTTAAGTATTACTTACTAAAGAATTTCTAAATAAAATGTATGTGTGAAGCTCTATGCCATAATCTTCTACCGGGGGCCAGTTACCCCATTTATTTCCCTTCATAGTTTATTCGCCTAAGCATGACCTTCACTCACATACCACATTTTTTCCAGACATTCCTTTTTTTGTGTCAGCAATTAGATATTGTTCTTAGGGGTGGCTAGTTACCTCCTATGACCCTATATCACATGAATTTACATTCAACTAACCCAGCAGACTCCAATAAAAATGAAAACTTCATCACCACCCTGATTACTATAACTTCATATAGCCCTCAGTAAGCCTCAGTCAGTATTGGTTTTGGTTACTTTCAGTAGTGATTATAATGATTAAACTCACCTTCTACATCTGTTTCCTGACTCCTTGCATATGCCTTACAACTGCAGTCCACGCTGTAGTGTAAACCAGTGGAGGCTGCTGAGGGGAGGACGGCTCCTAATAATGGCTGGAATGGAGTCAATGGAATGGTATCAACCGCATGGAAACCCATTGTTTGATGTGTTTGATTCCATTTCGTTGACTCCATTCCAGCCATTATTAAGAGCCGTCCTCCTCTCAGCAGCATCCACTGGTGTAAACTATTTGTATAATCCAGTGTCAGTCATCTTGATTCAAAAGGCTAGTGTTTATGTCATTGTCAGTGGAACAGCAACACCAACAGGCACAACAGCTGAGCAGCAGATTCTTCTGCAAAGAGAGGGTAACATATGTGAATGTTTGTATGGAAAACAATGACAATGTATAGCTCTTGTGTCAACAATAAGTATACACCAGTATTCAACTCTATCGCCATCATGTGGGATACAAGTGAAATGGCTTACCTTTGGTTGCATGTTAAACGTCTTCTGAATCTTTTTGACTGCTTTTCATTGTGATGACACTCCAGTAGTACTCCCTGGCTCTCATGGAAGAGACAGTTCACTGTGAGTATTACATCACCTCTGGTCACTAGTCTGCTACTGTCAGATACAACTCACTCTGGATGGAAGGAGTGATGCAGCACTACCAGAATGACAGGTTTACCAGCTGTCGAGAGAGAGAGGGGGACAGACAGGAACAAGAAATAATTCAGGAAATCAGATAATTGTATTTTACTTAGGTACAGACAGAGTATAATTTTTTGGGGTAAGGCGTGCCGTACACGTGGTTTGAAAGTAGTGTAAAATCTGATCAATCCCTGCTGCTGGTTTCAGATCCTTTAATTAACCATTAAGTAAGTATCAGCTCCTTAAATCTAGGGAAAACATTCATATTGTTTGCCTGGATTCTGCTGCAGTGCTTATTCAATATCAGTCCCAGCACGAGAGACGATGGAACAGAAAAACAGGATGACATCACTCTCCTCCTTAATCACGTCAGTTAAACCTCTTCCTGTAGTGAGACGCCCTTTAAAGTCCTCATGAGACGTCCCAGTATTCCCAGTTGTTACAGTGAAGAATTTCATGTATTACAGCTGATTACATTCTACACAAAACTATGATGTTAATGTCATTTCGTCTCTTTCCCAGAAACACAAGTGTTCTCTCACCTTGGACCTCTATGCAACATCCTCTACAGAATCGCTTGCCTGTGTTTTGTGTCTCCTGGGGAGAGTATCAAGCACTGTATATCAACCTCAAATATGTGCCTCTGGTATATGCAATAGGCACATTTGTTATTTACTTAATATAAAACATAAACCATTTGGAAATATGGATCAGTCTAAAATGTTCACTTTTGTAAGCAGTAGCCTACAGTAGAATAAGATAAATGTAAGCCTACATGTTTAGGCATATTTACCCTGTCATTCATATTTATTTTTATTTAGTTGGGGGTTGTTTTCAATGATGTTGCAGAGCAGGATGTCGAGTAGGCAGTTATTTATCACCCCGCCCTAATCGATGGATCACCCCTGGCATGTCAATAAAATACAAATACACGTCGGTGCAATACCCTCCTTCATATCTCAACCGTTTGTAGCAGGCTGCAGGAATAAATAAATAAATGTTGCAGTAAAACTACAGTAGTCAGCAGACATTTTAGCCAAAGTGTCAGCAGGTCAAAACCAGTGGCAAATAAATACCAAACTCTATGTTGCTTTAATAACCCTAGTCGATCTTCTGTCAGTGTCACTTGAATCCAAGCAGAGAACCCAACCAGTCAATTGAAACATAGGGTTTGGATAAAGAGAACCATACACAGTGTATATATACAGTGGGGAGAACAAGTATTTGATACACTGCCGATTTTGCAGGTTTTCCTACTTACAAAGCATGTAGAGGTCTGTAATTTTTATCATAGGTACACTTCAACTGTGAATCCAGAAAATCACATTGTATGATTTTTAAGTAATGAATTTGCATTTTATTGCATGACATAAGTATTTGATACATCAGAAAAGCAGAACTTAATATTTGGTACAGAAACCTTTGTTTGCAATTACAGAGATCATACGTTTCCTGTAGGTCTTGACCAGGTTTGCACACACTGCAGCAGGGTTTTTGGCCCACTCCTCCATACAGACCTTCTCCAGATCCTTCAGGTTTCGGGGCTGTCGCTGGGCAATATGGACTTTCAGCTCCCTCCAAAGATTTTGTATTGGGTTCAGGTCTGGAGACTGGCTAGGCCACTCCAGGACCTTGAGATGCTTCTTACGGAGCCACTCCTTAGTTGCCCTGGCTGTGTGTTTCGGGTCGTTGTCATGCTGGAAGACCCAGCCACGACCCATCTTCAATGCTCTTACTGAGGGATCTCGCGATACATGGCCCCATCCATCCTCCCCTCAATGCGGTGCAGTCGTCCTGTCCCCTTTGCAGAAAAGCATCCCCAAAGAATGATGCTTCCACCGCCATGCTTCAAGGTTGGGATGGTGTTCTTGGGGTTGTACTCATCCTTCTTCTTCCTCCAAACACAGCGAGTGGAGTTTAGACCAAAAAGCTCTATTTTTGTCTCATCAGACCACATGACCTTCTCCCATTCCTCCTCTGGATCATCCAGATGGTCATTCGCAAACTTCAGACGGGCCTGGACATGCGCTGGCTTGAGCAGGGGGACCTTGCGTGCGCTGCAGGATTTTAATCCATGACGGCGTAGTGTGTTACTAATGGTTTTCTTTGAGACTGTGGTCCCAGCTCTCATTGACCAGGTCCTGCCCTGTAGTTCTGGGCTGATCCCTCACCTTCCTCATGATCATTGATGCCCCACGAGGTGAGATCTTGCATGGAGCCCCAGACCGAGGGTGATTGACCGTCATCTTGAACTTCTTCCATTTTCTAATAATTGCGCCAACAGTTGTTGCCTTCTCACCAAGCTGCTTGCCTATTGTCCTGTAGCCCATCCCAGCCTTGTGCAGGTCTACCATTTTATCCCTGATGTCCTTACACAGCTCTCTGGTCTTGGCCATTGTGGAGAGGTTGGAGTCTGTTTGATTGAGTGTGTGGACTGGTGTCATTTATAAAGGTAACAATTTCAAACAGGTGCAGTTAATACAGGTAATGAGTGGAGAACAGGAGGGCTTCTTAAAGAAAAACTAACAGTTCTGTGAGAGCCGGAATTCTTACTGGTTGGTAGGTGATCAAATACTTATGTCATGCAATAAAATGCAAATTAATTACTTAAAAATCATACAATGTGATTTTCTGGATTTTTGTTTTAGATTCCGTCTCTCACAGTTGAAGTGTACCTATGATAAAAATTACAGACCTCTACATGCTTTGTAAGTAGGAAAACCTGCAAAATCGGTAGTGTATCAAATACTTGTTCTCCCCACTGTATATCACAGGAGGTTGGTGGCACCTTAATTGGGGAGCACAGGCTTGTGGTAATGACTGGAGCGGTATTAGTGGAATGGTATCAAATAGATCAAACACGTGGTTTGATGCCATTCCATTTGTACCGTTCCAGCCATTATTATGAGCCGTGCTCCCTTCAGCAGTCTCAACTGATTTTAAATATATATATATTGTGCCTTCGGAAAGTATTCAGACCACTTGACTTTTTCCACATTTTGTGACATCACCTCATCAATCTACACTCAATACTCCATAATGACAAAGCAAAACAGGTTTTTATAAATGTTTGTAAATTTAAACAAAATAAATAATGGAAATATGACATTCAGACCCTTAACTGAGTACTTTGTTGAAGCAGCTTTTGCAGCGATTACAGCCTTGAGTCTTCTTGGGTATGACGCTACAAGCTTGGCACACCTGTATTTGGGGAGTTTCTCCCATTCATCTCTGCAGATCCTCTCAACATCTGTCAGGTTGGATGGGGAGCATTGCTGCACAGCTATTTCAGGTCTCTCCAGAGATGTTCGATCGGATTCAAGTCCGGGCTCTGGCAGGGCCACTCATGGACATTCAGAGACTTGTCCCGAAGCCACTCCTGCGTTGTCTTTGCTGTGTGCATTGGGTCATTGTCCTGTTGGGAGGTGAACCTTCGCCCCAGTCTGAGGTCCTGAGCGCTCTGGAGCAGGTTTTCATCAAGGATCTCTCTGTACTTTGTTCCGTTCATCTTTGCCTCGATCCTGACTAGTCTCCCAGTCCCTGCCACTGAAAAACATCCCCACAGCATAATTCTGCCACCACCATGCTTTACCGTAGGGATTGTGCAAGGTTTCTTCCAGACGTGACGCTTGGCATTCAGGCCAAACAGTAAAATCTTGGTTTCATCAGACCAGAGAACCTTGTATATCATGGCCTGAGAGTCTTTTGGTGCCTTTTGGCAAACTCCAAGTGGGCTGTCATGTGCCTTTTTACTGAGGAGTGGCTTCCGTCTGGCCACTCTACCATAAAGGCCTGATTAGTGGAGTGCTGCAGAGATGGTTGTCCATTTGGAAGTTTCTCCCGTCTCCACAGAGGAACTCTAGAGCTCTATCAGAGTGACTATCGGGTTCTTGGTCACCTCCCTGACCATGGCCCTTCTCCTCAGATTGCTCAGTTTGGCTGGGTGGCCAGCTCTAGGAAGAGTCGTGGTGGTTCCAAACTTCTTCCATTTAAGAATGATGGCGGCCACTGTGTTCTTGGTGACCTTCAATGCTGTAGAAATGTTTTGGTGCACTTCCCCAGATCTGTGCCTCGAAACATTCCTGTCTCAGAGCTCTACGGACAATTCCTTCGACCTCATGGCTTGTTTTTTGCTCTGACATGCACTGTCAATAAGAAGTATTTTTAAACATTGGTGATGTACATAAGACTACTGTGTGCACCTCCGCTGGCAAAATCAATGCCTTAACCAATTGTGTTACCGCTAAGACCAGCTTTCGGTCCTTCTTAAATATCCCTAGTTGCGCTGACTTAAATTGGCATATTGGCACAAGTTTTTAAGGACACACCTAAAATATTTCCACACCTCCCATCTCAGTGCAAGCAAGCTGATGTTAGACAGGTAATTTGCTGAACCTGGCGTAAGGGGTGGAAAATGCCAGTGCACCAGTTTTTACATGACGAAATTGCAAGGGAAAACCAGCCACGTCGCAGACACCGACGTCTTGCTTCCGGACAAGCTAAACAACTTCTTCGCCTGCTTTGAGGATAACACAGTGCCATTGATGAGGCCAGCTACCATGAACTGTGGGCTCTCCTTCTCCGTGGCCGAAGTGAGTAAGACAATGCTCAGAACAGCTGGCTGGAGTGTTTACGGACATAATCAATCTTTCCCTATCCTAGTCTGCTGTCCCCACTTGCTTCAAGATGTCCACCATTGTTCCTGTACACAAGAAATGAAAGGTAACTGAACTAAATGACTACAGCCCATAGCACTCACTTCGGTAATCATGAAGTGCTTTGAGAGGCTAGTTAAGGATAATTTCACCTCTACCTTACATGACACCCTAGACCCACTTCAATTTGCTTACCGCCCCAATAGATCCACAGACGATGCAATCGCCATCGCACTGCACACTGCCCTATCCCATCTGGAGAAGAGGAATACCCATGTAAGAATGCTGTTCATTGACTATAGCTCAGCATTCAACGCCATAGTACCCTGCAAGCTCATCATTAAGCTCGAGGCCCTGCGTCTGAACCCCACCCTGTGCAACTGGGTCCTGGACTTCCTGACGGGCCGCCCCCAGGTGGTGAAGGTAGTAAACAACACCTCCACTTCGCTGACCCTCAACACTGGGGCCCCACAAGGGTGCGTGCTCAGCCCCCTCCTGTACTCACTGTTCACACATGAATGCGTGGCCACACACGCCTCCAACTCAATCATCAAGTTTGCAGACGACACAACAGTAGTAGGCCTGATTACCAACAATGACGAGACAGCCTACAGGGAGGAGGTGAGGGCCCTAGGAGTGTGGGGCCAGGAAAATAACCTCTCACTCAACGTCAACAAAACAAAGGAGATGATCGTGGACTTCAGGAAACAGCAGAGGGAGATCCCCCCCCCCTATCCACATCGACGGGACCGCAGTGGAGAAGGTGAAAAGCTTCAAGTTCCTCGGTGTACACATCACTGACAAACTGGAATGGTCCACTCACACAGACAGTGTGGTGAAGAAGACGTGACAGCGCCTCTTCAACCTCAGGAGGCTGAAGAAATGTGGCTTGGCACCTAAAACCTACACAAACGTTTACAGATGCACAACCGCCTGCAACCGCAGAGCTCTCCAGAGGGTGGTGCGGTCTGCCCAACACATCACCGGGGGCAAACTACCTGCTCTCCAGGACACATACAGCACCCGATGTCACAGGAAGGCCAAAAAGATCATCAAGGACAACAACCATCCGAGCCACTGCCTGTTCACCCCACTATCATCCAGAAGGCGTGGTCAGTACAGGTGCATCAAAGCTGGCACAGAGAGACTGAAAAACAGCTTCTATCTCAAGGCCATCAGACTGTTAAATAGCCATCGCTGCAGCCCTATATACATAGACTTGAAATCACTGGCCACTTTAATAATGGAACACTAGTCACTTGAATAATGTTGAAATATTTTGCATTACTCATCTCATATGTATATACTGTATTCTATTCTGTTCTACTGTATCTTAGTCTATGCCGCTCTGACATTGCTCGTCCAAATATTTATATATTCTTAATTCCATTCCTTTACTCTAGATTAGTGTGTATTGTGTGTCTTGTTGTGAATTTGTTAGATATTACTTGATAGACATTACTTCACTGTTGGAGCTAAAAAAACACAAGCGTTTCGCTACACCCGCAATAACATCTGCTAAACACGTGTATGTGACCAATAAAATGGCACTGGAATGTGATTACATAAGAGAGGCCAAATGTGCCAAGAAATTCCAGTGAGTGATCAAAACAACCAGATGAGCTTCCTCTTAAAGACCACCTCCCCGTAACTACTTTCATCATCCAATTGTCACTGCAAGCTCCAGAAATGAAATAAAGGGGGAAAGATTGCTTTATCTTTTGGATGAAGTTGGATGTAGCCAAGCAATAGGAATTTGTGATGACTCAAGCTGTGGCTTTTTAGTGAGCACTTAGTAAATACATCTCTCCCAAGGGGGCCAAGGTAAATGAATCTCTTAAACACAGTGCCTTTTCCAGATCATGGTGGGAGGACAACACAACATATGACTCCAGATCAGGAAATGTACTGTAGCCTGTAGGGTCTAAGAATAGCCACTCTAGCCCTCTGAGGAGCGTTGGGTTTGATGACTTGATATAAATGTGCACCATTCGCCTGCAGCCAGCATTTAAATATAGCTGATCTGGACATAATACAAGAAGACAACAAGCACCCCCCTCCCCATGCCATCTCCTCATGCCCCCCGTCCCCGCGCCATCATCCCCGGGTCTGTTGACAGGAAGGCAGGGTGAGAGATATGGTTTATGTCCAGAGAGGAGGCTCCTGTTACACACGGTACGCACCAGCTGTGGATGACATGCTTTTTCACCTTGACCATGGCCGGTGACGCGCTCCCTTCGATACATGTTCATACAGTATGTGGTTCCCCCTTCCATTAAACAGTGATTTCTACAGCCCCAAGCACATGGAGTTAGAGTGTAGACATTGGAGGATTATTTGAGGGATTGTGGAGTTTGAAGAGAAGATCATACCATTATTATAAGTTCATAAAGTAACTATTTAAAAACACTGGAAATATCCTGTGAATTGTCATGACATAAATAATGTACATACAGTTGAAGTCGGAAGTTTACATACACTTAGGTTGGAATCATTAAAACTGGTTTTTCAACCACTCCACAAATTTCTTGTTAACAAACTATAGTTTTGGCAAGTCGGTTAGGACATCTACTTTGTGCATGACACAAGTAATTTTTCCAACAATTGTTTACAGACAGATTATTTCACTTATAATTCACTGTATCACAATTCCAGTGGGTCATACACTAAGTTGACTGTGCCTTTAAACAGCTTGGAAGATTCCCAAAAATGATGTCATGGCTTTAGAAGGTTCTGAAAGGCTAATTGACATCATTTGAGTCAATTGGAGGTGTACCTGAGGATGTATTTCAAGGTCTACCTTCAAACTCAGTGCCTCTTTGCTTGACATCATGGGAAAATGAAAATAAATTAGCCAAGACTTCAGAAAAAACATTGTTGACCTCCACAAGTCTGGTTCATCCTTGGGAGCAATTTCCAAACGCCTGAAGGTACCACGTTCATCTGTACAAACAATAGTACGCAAGTATAAACACCATGGGACCACGCAGCCGTCATACCGCTCAGGAAAGAGACGCGTTCTGTCTCCTAGAGATGAACGTACTTTGGTGCGAAAAGTGAAAATCAATCCCAGAACAACAGCAAAGGACCCTGTGAAGATAGTGGAGGAAAACAGGTACAAAAGTATCTATATCCACAGTAAAACGAGTCCTATATCGACATAACTTGAAAGGACGCTCAGCAAGGAAGAAGCCACTGCTCCAAAACCGCCATAAAAAAGCCAGACTACGGTTTGCAACTGCACATGGGACAAAGATCTTACTTTTTGGAGAAATGTCCTCTGGTCTGATGAAACAAAAATACAACTGTTTGGCCATAATGACAATCGTTATCTTTGGAGGAAAAAGGGGGTACTTGCAAGCCGAAGAACACCATCCCAACCATGAAGCACGGGGGTGGCAGCATCATGCTGTGGGGGTGCTTTGCTGCAGGGGAGACTGGTGCACTTCACAAAATAGATGGCATCATGAGGAAGGAAAATTATGTGGATATATTGAAGCAACATCTCTAGACATCAGTCAGGAAGTTAAAGCTTGGTCGCAAATGGGTCTTCCAAATGGATAATGACCCCAAGCATACTTCCAAAGTTGTGGCAAAATGGCTTAATGACAACAAAGTCAAGGTATTGGAGTGGCCATCACAAAGCCCTGACCTCAATCCTATAGAAAATCTGTGGGCAGAACTGAAAAAGTGTGTGCGAGCAAGGAGGCCTACAAACCTGACTCAGTTACACCAGCTCTGTCAGGAGGAATGGGCCAAAATTCACCCAACTTATTGTGGGAAGCTTGTGGAAGGCTACCTGAATTGTTTGGCCCAAGTTAAACAATTTAAAGACAATGCTACCAAATACTAATTGAGTGTATGTAAACTTCTGACCCACTGGGAATGTGATGAAAGAAATAAAAGCTGAAATAAAACATTCTCTCTACTATTATTCTGACATTTCCCATTCTTAAAACGAAGTGGTGATTCTAACTGACCTAAGACAGGGAATTTTTACTAGGATTAAATGTCAGGAGTATCGAAAAACTGAGTTTAAATGTATTTTGCTAAGGTATATGTAAACTTCCGACTTCAACTGTATGCTCCCATTTAGTCCTAAGTGCTGAGTTGTCCAGCTGTAGTTTTCAGAGCTGTGTGTTGTGGTGTTCCGGCGTCAGATGAGTATTATGTGATTGGTACAGGGAGCTGCTGAAAGACCACCCGTTCTTCTACGTACCAGACGTAATAGACAAGCTGAGCAGCAACGCCGTCCTCACCACAGAGCTGGTCCCCGGCTTCCCTCTGGACCAGGCTGAACAACTCTCCCAGGAACTCAAAAACGAGGTCAGAATATGCTGCATCTGTGTTCAATAACAAATACATTAACAAAGGCCACCATTGTGTATTTTTGTACTTACTACATACTTACTTATTGTACAGTGTGTAAATGTGGATTTTGATGTGTGTTTTCTGCTTGCCAAGCTTGTTTTGATGTGTAAAACAAACGCCACGACAACAACCTAATTTCTGTCACCTCACCCACCAAAACACCTGCTACAGTGTATTACTGCCCCTTGGTGGTGAAAATGCAGACTGAAAAATGTGTGTTCCTAAAGTATCTTTCTCTCTCTCTGCCTCTGTCTCTATGTGTGTGTCAGATCTGTGAGAATATCCTGAAACTTTGTTTAAGGGAGCTGTTTGAGTTCAGATACATGCAGACTGACCCCAACTGGTCCAACTTCTTCTACGACCCACAGACACACAGAGTGAGTCTGCCTTTTAACTCTTGTTATCAACTTCATCATTAGTCCTGTAACTAATTTTGGTGACCTTCCTAAAGGTCGTCTGTGTTTAAATGGATCTTCCGTCTTCTTGGTGTCTTCTGTAGAGCATGCTAATCCTATACAGCCCTTTAACTTCGGAGCCCAGAGCACCATGGAGCGCATCCACAACCTGATCCCGGTTCATGCTGAAGCAGCGCCTCACCCCGCCCCCGAGGAGACCTACTCCCTCCACCTCAAGATGGGCAGCTCCTTCCTCATCTGCTCCCGTCTCGACACCAAGCTCGGCTGCAAGAACATGTTCCAGGATGCCTATAACAACTACTGGAGGGACCGCCCCAACCGACCAAGCCAGTGACGGACACCGCAGAGGGCCAATCGCAGGGCTTCGGCAGCAGGGTTACAGAGGGTGTTGTGGACTATAAGGGGAGGGATGTTGACCCTAGCCAGACTTGCTCTGCTGTTAATGTAATGTATATGGATGGCACTTTTTTTCCTCGTCCCTCCCCAGAACCAGAATCTGTGTTCGTGTGTGTGTATGTATGTGTGTGTGTATATAATTTTTTTTTGTGTGTGTGTTATTAGGAGTATCCAGTTAACATATTCACAAGATGTATCAGATGGTTGGTTGTATAGGTTGGGATAAATGCCATGATGTGTGTCTGAGAGAGAATCGTAAAGCTATTGTGAAATCAACACAGTTGGTTTCTTGTGACGTGGGGATATGATACTGTCTAATGGGCATAAAACCAGTTGTCATGAGACACGAGTTACCTATGTTGAAGAACAGTTAATATACTGTTAATGACCCATATTCTCCAGCATGTGGCAGTAGTTCTAGTGTCCTATGAGGACAAAACAAATGATAATATGATGCATACAGGAGTCTAAAAGGACGTTTTTCAATTTTTTGTTGTACTTATGCATAGTGCACACATTACCAGGGTACAGACCAATTCCTGTTGAGGGGGACGATTTGAGGACAATCTCCTGTTAAGCCTATCCCTATAAACACATTATATTTGGGCCACCTGAAATATCATAATAGATTTATCAATGATATGCACTGTCAAAACATTATTGCACTGTGTCATGACACACTTATTTCTGCAAGGTAGATATGGTTGATGGTTGGATCATGGGACATGGCCTTACTTCCAGTGCCTGAGGAAATAAGAACATGTATTCTCATTGACTGATCTATTTTACCATGGGCCTGTAGCACCAAAATGGAGTGTTTTGGCACCAAAGTGTTCTTCCTGTGGCCTGGTGGGCTTATGACATTTTGACTATGGTGTCGTTTATTAACAGTGGGGAGTGACAACAGCAGGTTTTGCATCAGTTGACAAAACTATCATACTAAGTATCAAAACCTAACTGCTGTTTTGTCATTAAAGCCTATCTTTACTTTGTGATGGAAAGATGGTTGAGGCAAGAGAACAGTGATCCTAAATCACTTATTTTGTGAGACAATAAATGCAAACATGCCTATAGTATTTCTAGAAGGATGTTTAGAAATGAATACCGCTATGCATCTTTATATTGATATCAGAAGAAGAGTTGGAAAAAAATATGATTACAGTTTTTCTAATCAATGACATTCTTACCAAGGGTTGTGATAAATATAAAAATATTAAATATTTGACTCAACACTTGTCCTAATCAATGTTGCATGTGTACTCTTAATTTTTTTATGAAAATAAGAACAACTTTATGAGCATCTGCATCTTTATTTTGTTATTTAGCTTTGGAATAGATTGGTACTTTATTAGTCCATATGCAGACAGAAATTCCTCACAACACAATTGAATAAGTCTATGTACATTGATATCACAAGAGTTTGAGGGAAAATCAATGTCATTATTACTAAGTTATTCAATAATTTATGCAACACTTGTACTTGTCTTATTCTATGAGAAGAATTCAGAACATTCATAAGCAACAAATTCTCATACATTTTATTTGTCACATGCGCCGAATACAACAGGTGTAGACCTTACCGTGAAATGCTTACCTACAAGCCCTTAACCAACAATGCAGTTTTAAGAAAAATAGTTAAGAAAATATTTACTAAATAAAGTTAAATAAAAAGAAAAAAGAAAATACCAATAACGAGGCTATATACTGTAGGTCCAACTATACTGTAGGTCCAACTATACTGTAGGTCCAACTATACTGTAGGTCCAACTATACTGTAGGTACAACTTTTCAATCTCTGATGATTGAGGCATAATGTCACAAAGTAGGTAACACCTTAAACAATAAGTGCTTCTAATACTAAAAGTAGAACAAGCTGAAATTCACAAATACATATGAGGCATCCCATCTTCAATGATTCACTCACACCAGAGGTTCTACAGGGAGAAGTCTAATTTTGTCCTTATTGAGTAGCAAGATAATCTTTCATTTGGTTCACTACATAGATTGTGATATGCTTTATTCTAAACTAGAATGAGTCACCAACGCCCTGGGTGGAAGTTGTAGAATTGTAGGTTTTTAAATAATGTTGGCGGCGTTGTAATCTTGTTACAGACTTCAGACTCTTTCCTTGTGTTGCCACAATGTGGCACTTAATGTCTAAGTACTGCTGTTGTATTTCTGTAAGGCCTTATGTATGAGAGTCACTGCTTCATCATTTGTTTTACAATGCAGAAGTCCCACAGAGTCAAGGAAGAGAACATTCACTTCCTCCACTATGTTTTCGGGGTAAGATACAGATCTCCGGCTTGTGACAAAGTTTTGATCATAAGTATGGTGCATCACCACTAGAATGGCATCTCTGTTACCTGTTGAGAGACAAAACGATGCAATCTTTAGAAAAGTACTTCCACAAAAAAATATTTGGAGACAAAAAGTAATTCTACAACATGGACCAATACATCCTGTTGAGTAAACTGAAATCCCATGATAGAAGTAGTAGTGACAATTGTTTTCGGTCTGGAATACTTTAACTTTCTTGGTGTAATCTCAAAAGGCTTTCCTACCTGGAACTTGGCTCATGGCAGCCTCAATGTCAGTTCCCACACGAGATGTAACAGGACAGAAGACCATCATGACTTGGCAGTCCTCTGCACTGGTCTCCTCTCGCTTAAGTCCCAGATTATCCACTTGTTTCATGAGTGCAAGGTGAGTGTTCAGGGTTTTTCCACATACTTGTGAATGGACTTTAACTACTTGAAACAAAACATAATTCAATTACAACACTACATACAGTATATCCCCAAGATGTTGCATACAAAAGAAAAGTGGTGGATTTCCATTGCAGTCATTTCAGGCTAGAAAGCTCATCACACATCAGCTATCACAGCGGAGAGGGGAGGAGTGATTTATGCTAATTAGATTGATATGAACGGTGGACTGACAGGAAATGCATGAACAAATGATTTTCGATTAGTACAAAGCATATCCCAAGAATCTCACCCGGCAAATGTTTTGTTTCATTTCCTCCTAACCCAGATCCAATGAAAGGATTGGAGAACGTCCACCAACTTCCAGGTTCTTTTCCTTCCTTTTCTTTTTGGGCCTGGATGCTACCATCTACGGATGAGGAACTATCTGAAATTAGCAATTCAAATCAAACTATCTCAACACATTATTGTTTCCAATTCCTTAAAGAGGCAATCAGTGATTGCTACATCAATTTTTTTTACTTAGAAATTAATGATACTTTAAAGGATTGAATGACATTGAACAGTTTTTATGCTTTGATGATGACCTTTGTAGGATGTTGCAGATGGCTCAATACCAGCTGCTCCTGAAGTGTATGGTGATCCTGAAGTGTAAGAGTATGATTTTGAGGTCTCATCTGGGGTTTCCTTGAGGTTTTGCCTGTTCTGCCCACCAGTGGTAAGTGGCACATCTGTTCTTGGTCGTTTGGGGTGGGTCTCTACAGCACCTAAGGCTGAGGACAACAAAGTATTATGAATGAAAATCCAATGTTTTTGCAGCACATTCTTGTGAGTCTATGCAAGTCATTGTGGTTGGCTTTGCCAGCTGTAAAAGGGTTTACAAACATCTATAGAATTCTTACGTTTTGATAACATGTGCTGTGTTTAAGACTTCGAGTTACCTGGTCGTTCTGAAGCGCCTTTAACAGATTTTTTATGTACTGAAAAAGATTGAAGATTGGGGCTGTTAGCTGAGTCATTCCAAACTAAGACAAGACTGTGTTCGAGCGCCATTAACGTCCCAATAGTGAATGTCTTGAATGTTTAACTTCTCAACAAAATTATACAATTCATGAAATCTACGTGTTTACAATTTTTATACCATTATCTATGTCTTGTAATTCATGAAGGATGAGCTGGTTTCCTGCTGTAGCAGAGTCAACTGATGGGGACACAGCATTGCCCTCAGCCTCCATGGGCTCTTCTTTATTGTAGCTCTCAAGTAGTTCAACATGTGCCTGAATGAAGTGCAGGGCTTTGGCAAGCTGCTTCTCCAAATCTCTAAGAATAGGGACGTAGCCATGTAACACTCCCCCAGGAACAAGTGCATCTGTAAGGAGAAAGTGACCAGTGCATAAAATTACAATTACAACCAAAGAGACACCACAAATGTATTGGGTGACAGCTATGCTGAAAGTCCTTGAAAAGGGACTTACTCTTCATGACAACAGCTGAAATGAAGTCCCTAAACTCGTTAAGAATTAAATCGATAGGTTTAGCTGTGTCCTAAGAAACAAAAAAGGTTGAGAAAACATGGGGGGATTAGTACATACAATGGAATTCTACATTGAATCAAAAACATTCATTCTATTAACTATCCTGAATGATCCCACAAAGTGGTACAGTAGCCATAGAAGCTTTTGGGGCTATACCAACCTGTTTAGATTTGGTTAGAAGTTCACTGATCCTCTTTCTAAGTTTGAAATGCTCAAGGCCTGGCAGAAGTTCGTTCAGATCATCTCTTGTTAACTCTTGAATATCAATGTCCTCTTTAATTCCAGCTCCTGAAAACAAAATATGATGTAATTAGGAACACAGTTGACAACGACTGACGATACAATGCATAAAGCTCAGTGAGATATGATAACTTACTTGCAAGGGCAGATGCTGCATCTGGTGAGAAGCTCCTGATTTGCTTTTCCAAACTTATCCTTGGCTAGGAGGAAGAGATTGATAGGCTATTTAGTATTGTTCACAGGCTTACACAGCTGCTTACTGTATAATTTAATTGTAGTTACCTGAATCATACTTGTATTGTCACAATGATGCGCTGCAGGGAAACAGGATTTGATCCCCTCTGCTCTGACCACCTCCCTCTGCTCTGACCTGTCATTCGTAATTTGACCAAGTAGCAAAGTCTGAAATTAGACCACACATACCTCCAGGTTTTCCAGCTCAGGGGCATCACTGGCTTCTTCTGGTCTGATTAGTTCCCAGACCTCATCATCCTGCACCTGAGTTAAAATACACAGTACACATACAGGTAAGTGTGCATGAGGAGTATTACAACTACGTGTTATTTCCCTGGACGTTACTATTCTAAACTCAAGCTAGCTTTTTCCCATTTAATTGGGGACACAATGTTCCTCTTTATCTAAATGATCATCTCGAATAAAGGTGAACTACCTTTGGATGTATTTCTAGCATTTCCAAAATCTTTCTAATTGCTTCTTCATTGCGAGGACACTTCAGTGTGTGCTGTCTGACAGGGTGATAGACCATTTAATCAACATTAAAGAGAGGATAGCATTGGTGTTTCTCTACAAGTAAGGTGAGTCAACATGTTTTTCTACTTGCACGATGCACGCACACACACGCACACTCAGAAATCAGAACCATGGACAGCCACATCATATTTAGCATATTTAGCTAACTGTATGATTTCATTGTAGTTACCTGACTCATACTTGTATTGTCACACTGATGCTGCTGTAGGGAAACAGGATTTGATGTCCTCTGCTCTGATCTTGAAACGATAACAGATTCAGGACGGTAGGCCTATTCTGATACAACGTCACAACACTTTCAGATAGAAAATACATTGTGCCCAGAGAATACATTTTCCTTACTGTTCCTTGCTGTAAAGGGTACATTTATCAACGTTCTGCACAATTCAATAAGCCTGGGCCATCAAATTACGAATTCACTGATTGGGGCAAGGGAAGAGTCATTAGGCCATGAGTGGATGCAAAAATTACAAATATAAACTCACCTGCTGCTGTTTATGGACCTTTATTACGCTGCCTAGGTAAGACCCACGGAGAAACAGTCACTGTTTAGAGTGTTGGATGAGTGGGACGTCAAATACTGCAAATTCTCGTGAGGAATACAAATCTAGGAAAGAGAGGCAGATTGAACATTTGCAGCATCATTACCTCGTTAATGGCTGTATTTCACTGACGCTGCAGAGACACACACACAGGATTGCCTGTTACTGAAATACATAATTACATCGATTGTGGCTGAGGCAAGATATATTATCCTAGTCAGCCGATAATGCAGGGGCAATAGATGTGCACTATCGTCTAGGCTTGATGTGCATTCCCAGTAATACACTCGTGTCCCCTGTGTACCGGTGTGTACATAAAGCATCCTCTATTCAAGCTGCAATCAAGCTTGATACCCCAACAGTATAAAATGGGCTTCCCCCCAAAGTCCATAGCTTATCGCTTTTGGTTGGTCATGACAGACAGCCACTACGCAGATGCACAGCAGGTATCATGGTCGCAAGGCATATTAATTAACAGTAGTGGTGCGTGCGTAAAATCACTGGGGAAGCCAAAGCTATATTACAACCTACACTGTATGTGTTGTAATATTTGCATTGTTTGCTGTTAATTCATATGCCTTGCGACCGTGATATATAGTCCTAAAGGCCGAGACAATAAGAAGACACAGTGGCAGTGTCACGCCCTGTCCTAGAGAACTCTTGTTGGTTGGGTCAGGGTGTGAGTTCAGTTTGAGATCTATGTTATTGTATTTCTATGTTGGAGTCTAGTATTTGTATTTCTATGTTTGGCCGGGTGTGATTCCCAATCAGAGGCAGCTGTTGCTCGTTGTCTCTGATTGGGGATCATACTTAAGTAGCCTAGTTGCCTACCTTAGTTGTGGGATCTTGTTTGTGTTCCTGTTAGGCTTGTTGTGTGTATAGCCCATAGGACTTCACGTTTTGTTATTTTGTCAAGTGGTTATTCATCTTAATAAACATGTACGCATACCACGCTGCACCTTGGTCTAACCCGTCTCTCAACGACCGTGACAGAAGATCCCTGATATAGGAATTAAAATATATACAGGTTAAAAGTAATGACTAAATGTTCCACCCTTAAATATAGTTGTGAAATGTTCTTGTTTTAAGTATGATTAGTACTTTCTTAGTAGTGACTAATTATCACACTCTGAAACTGTGTGAGATGTGTTAGAATCCACTACCTGGTAATGTGTGAGTGTAGGACCAGTAAAGATTATGACATTGTGCTACTATTTAGCAATGTGAGTAAGAGTTAGGCCAGACAACAAAGGACAAGGAGAACTGTCTACAGACAACTGAGAAACCAAGATAAAGGGGCCTCCCAATTTAGGGAGGAGAGAAACTGTTAGGCTTTTTAAGGAGTATGCAGGATATTGTGAGGACGGCGATAACTAAGGAATGCATGTGGGTGTGTGTGTTTGTGTATGTGTGTGTGTGTGTACTGATGGTCAGGAGAGCAGTTTTAAAGTGGAAAACTACAGCCCGCCTACAGAGAGGAGGGATTTTTGTATGACAAATGAGTATAAAAGATGGACTCTGAAATTGTGATGGCAGAATTCTCAATGAATAAATCTCTGACTATGCAGTTCCTTCATTTTGGGAGACGCACAGAGACACTGAAATAGTTTGTTAAATAATTCACATAACAGCTTGGTCCTTCGAGCTCGGAATCCAATACCTGCTTCTGTCATTCCAGGTAACTCTGAAAACCGTCGACGGGCGAATGATACATTCGTAAATAGAAAGTCCTGCCCTTTGACATTAAGGGTTAAGACAGGCCAGATGACACCTGATTAATGACAGAGACGGTGACGGAATCCAAACCTACATTGAATCTCGGCTGCAAGGATAAGGTCAGTAGTCTTTATTCATTAATTGGGGCAGTCTGGGATTGCTCAGGGTGGGTCCGTAACGATTCACGGTAATAGGCCATTACCAAAAGAAACTACCCTGTATTCAGAGAACCTGTAGTAGATTATAGAACAGTAATGTTCAACAAATAATCAGGGATAAAGAAATACAGGGAGGGGTGTACACCAGAAGGAATTAAAATAGCATGTGTGAGAAATAGAATATTAGTAAAGTCAAAAGTCACAAACAACTGTAGATTTTGCCGTAACTCTATCCGTTTCATGAAACTGGAGCCTTACAAACTCCGGGTTTGTCACGGTTTCGGCCGAGGCTGCCTCTCTCCCTTGTTCGGGCAGGCTTTGGCGTTCGTTGTCTCCGGAATACTAGCTGCCACCGTTGTATGTTTCATGTTCGTTTGCTTTTGTCTGAGTGTTGTCACACCTGTTTTCATTTAGTGTCATTAGTGTCCTATTTAGTTCCCGTTGTGTTTGTCAGGTGTTGTGTGTTATTGATTGTGTCAGACGTGTTTTCGCTCGGTTGAGCTTCTCTCCACTGCGCTGGAGTTTACGCACCTGTTTGTGCGCTGTTTTGTTTCATTTTCGCCTTCGTGCGTATTTCGCCTTCGGGCAAGTGTTGTCCGTTTGCCGTGTTTTGGCTTAATACAAGTCTGTTGGATTATCCGTCTGCGTCCTGCGTTTGATTCCGCCACTGCACCTACAGCACGCCTTGACAGGGTTACCGATGGTGTTAACCAATAATCATGTAAGGTTGTATACGTGTGAGAACTAATATTTGCTCAAAAGTCACATCTATGAATAATTCCAGGTGGTTGTATAGAAAAGAGGGAGAACCCATTCCTGTTGTATGAGACTGTCAGGAATTATCAAGATTACATTGTGTGGATAAATTATTCCGTAGAGTATGAGATAATTCTGGGGGACTAGTCAAGACTACCTATACAGAACGGGGTGATTCCAGGTGTGGTGTGAAGAGAAGGTTAAGATAGAGTAGGTCTGCTCATCTCGTACGGGTGAATGGTTAGCTTGAGCGGCTGTGAGTCATTCAGTGATTCATTTAAGCACGAGTGGCTGCTTATCTGTGTGGGTGATCGGACAACAAAAATAAATCCTGTAAATAATAGCCTTTTCTTTGTGGAGGAAAGGGACTATATTTAAGGTCGTTTGAAGCTTCTAAAAGCTGGTGGAGAAAGGGCTTGCCCAATCTTGCATTGTGAAGAGGAGAATTAATGGTATGTGGTTATTCATTTACCAACAATTCACATTACTAAGAGGGGTATGATAAATCATGGTGGAGGAACAGGTCACGTGTACGGGGTGATCATATGACGTCGATACAATACATTTCGGTCAAGCTTTTAGGGGGGTAATTAATGTTGGGAAATGTATAAGTAATGTAGGATTATGGTCAAATTGACCATAGTGAAATGTAAAATGTTGATGAAGGGGATATGTTAAATGAGAGACTAGAGATTTCATAAAATAATAATTGGAAGAATAATGATATATTGACTTGCTCACCCAAACATAGATATACGTAATGGGTGAGAAAAGAGATTGTCCTAGCAACACATAGCGGTTAGTATAACAGAGTAGTTTAAGTTGCAGCTCTGGGAACAGATGTTTTGTTTGTTTTGACTAAAAGTTAAAAATAATTGGTTATCTGTTAAAGTAATGTTAGATGGAAAGTCAGCAATAGAGGTAGAGGAGACAGATGGGGAAGAGTCAGATGGGGCTGGCAGTGGTAAGGGTAAAATGGAGCAATCCTATCCCTTAATAGCCCTGCCAAACCCCAGAGCAGGAGAAGACAACCAGCCTGATACATTACAAGTATACAGAGCATGGACTCAGAGAGATGTAGTGAGAGCAGTGGAAGGGATACCCCACCCCAAGACGGGGGTACACCAGTTCAGAAGAGATATGGAAGGGCTGACCGCCAGCTTTAAGCTGAATACAGGGGAACTAGAGAGGGCAGTCAGACAAATAGTGTTAAAGGACTGGGTGGCAGTGAGAGGAAACTGGGTTCCCGGAGATGGGAATGCGCAGGTCCTAGAGTGGGCAGAAGGAGGGGCTTATGGAGATAAATTGGCACAACTCTGTGATAATCTGAGAGAATATTATCAAAGACATGCCGACTTCTCCAAAGTCCATGAGTGTAAGCAGGGAGACAGTGAGACTATTAGTCAATACCTAGAGAGACTGAGAGATGTGTTCTGAGGGGGGAGTTTTTTGTTTTTGTTTTTTTTCCCAGGATTGAGGGAAATCCCCTACAGTATATGTTAAGGGCCATTAGGAGACAACTAATCAAACATTTTTTAAATAGATGCCTGGAATAAAATATCACTGCTTACTTATATGAAGTAAGGGATTATATTGGCAAATGAATGAAATATGACATTAAGAAGGGTGACAGGAACAATAGAAGGGGAAACAGATTTTCCTAAGGTGTTGATCAAATAAACGATAATGGATCATTTGATATGGGATCACATGGAGCAGATTTAGGCGTTCAATAATCATTGTGAGATTTAAAGAGGATATGATCTGAAGGGTAATCAATTAAACATAATCATTGTATACTCGAGGAATTTTGAGTGGTTTTATGGATTAGTTATGAGGAATTAGATTGATACAAACGATTATTGATGAGTTAGGACTGGGGATATCTGTATCATGTTTTGTGTGTACTTACCATCTTTAGATTACTGATGGTAATTGAAGGTTAACAAAATGAATAATTTCTCTTCCAGGAGAAAGAGATTCGCTTATCTCATTGGAATGTTGCCCAGGGATAGGGGGAGCAGTCTAGTGGAGTTAGGCAGTATTTAGGTCGTAAAAGTGAGCTACCAAATTAAGTGGGGCCTGGCTATTTTTGGTTGTTGTTTTTCAATTGGGTTTTTCAAATAAAAAACAACACACCTAGTATGATGTTTATAAAGGGTTGTTATTTAGATTTTAGGGGGTTTTCAACAGGTCAAAGGTGATAAGTCTTAAAGGAGCACACACAGTGAATTTTATGGAGTTTTTCGGTATTGACTGAGTTTAGGGTATACAGTGAGGGAAAAAAGTATTTGATCCGCTGCTGATTTTGTATGTTTGCCCACTGACAAAGAAATGATCAGTCTATAATTTTAATGGTAGGTTTATTTGAACAGTGGGAGACAGAATAACAACAAAAAAATCCAGAAAAACGCATGTCAAAAATGTTATAAATTGATTTGCATTTTAATGAGGGAAATAAGTATTTGACCCCTCTGCAAAACATGACTTAGTACTTGGTGGAAAAACCCTTGTTGGCAATCACAGAGGTCAAACGTTTCTTGTAGTTGGCCACCAGGTTTGCACACATCTCAGGAGGGATTTTGTCCCACTCCTCTTTGCAGATCTTCTCCAAGTCATTAAGATTTCGAGCCTGACGTTTGGCAACTCAAACCTTCAGCTCCGTCCACAGATTTTCTATGGGATTAAGGTCTGGAGACTGTCTAGGCCACTCCAGGACCTTAATGTGCCTCTTCTTGAGCCACTCCTTTGTTGCCTTGGCCGTGTGTTTTGGGTCATTGTCATGCTGGAATACCCATCCACGACCCATTTTCAATGCCCTGGCTGAGGGAAGGAGGTTCTCACCCAAGATTTGACGGTACATGACCCTGTCCATCGTCCCTTTGATGCGGTAAAGTTGTCCTGTCCCCTTAGCAGAAAAACACCCCCAAAGCATAATGTTTCCACCTCCATGTTTGACGGTGGGGATGGTGTACTTGGGGTCATAGGCAGCATTCCTCCTCCTCCAAACACGGCGAGTTGAGTTGATGCCAAAGAGCTCCATTTTGGTCTCATCTGACCACAACACTTTCACCCAGTTCTCCTCTGAATCATTCAGATGTTCATTGGCAAACTTCAGACGGGCATGTATATGTGCTTTCTTGAGCAGGGGGACCTTGCGGGCGCTGCAGGATTTCAGTCGTTCACGGCGTAGTGTGTTACCAATTGTTTTCTTGGTGACTATGGTCCCAGCTGCCTTGAGATCATTGACAAGATCCTCCCGTGTAGTTCTGGGCTGATTCCTCACCGTTCTCATGATCATTGCAACTCCACGAGGTGAGAACTTGCATGGAGCCCTAGGCCGAGGGAGATTGACAGTTCTTTTGTGTTTCTTCCATTTGCGAATAATCGCACCAACTGTTGTCACCTCCTCACCAAGCTGCTTGGCGATGGTCTTGTAGCCCATTCCAGCCTTGTGTAGGTTCCACCCTTCAATATAGTTGTGAAATGTTCTTGTTTTAAGTATGATTAGTACTTTCTTAGTAGTGACTAATTATTACACTCTGAAACTGTGTGAGATGTGTTAGAATCTACTACCTGGTAATGTGTGAGTGTAGGACCAGTAAAGATTATGACATTGTGCTACTATTTAGCAATGTGAGTAAGAGTTAGGCCAGACAACAAAGGACAAGGAGAACTGTCTACAGACAACTGAGAAACCAAAATAAAGGGGCCTACCAATTTAGGGAGGAGAGAAACTGTTAGGCTTTTTAAGGAGTATGCAGGATATTGTGAGGACGGCGATAACTAAGGAATGCATGTGGGTGTGTGTGTATGTGTGTGTGTGTGTGTGTGTGTGTGTGTATGTGTGTGTGTGTGTACTGATGGTCAGGAGAGCAGTTTTAAAGTGGAAAACTACAGCCCGCCTACAGAGAGGAGGGATTTTTGTATGACGAATGAGTATAAAAGATGGACTCTGAAATTGTGATGGCAGAATTCTCAATGAATAAATCTCTGACTATGCAGACCGGGACTCTGTCCGTTCCTTCATTTTGGGAGATGCACTGAGACATGAAATAGTTTGTTAAATAATTCACATAACAATCCCACCACCAACGGACCAAGCAGCGTGCCCAGGAGGAGCAGAGATCATGGACTTGGAAGGAGATAAGAGAGGATCTGGCCAACCATATGGAGGCCCTGAAAGGGATGAGGGTGGAGAAGGAGAGTGTAGCCGATAAAGGACCCTGGGCGAAGGAGGAAGCCCAGGTAGGAGAGAAACGGCGACATAAAAGGACGCGGTCACGAAGAAAGCCTGAGAAGCAGCCCCAAGAAAAAAACAATTGGGGGGCACACTGGGTGGTTGGCGGAGCCAGGGTTCAGAGCAGAGCCAACTCCCCATATTCACGCTAAGAAGTATGTGACCGTGATCGTGACCGTGATCGCCAGTGCGCCTGCACAGTCCAGTGCGTCCTGTGCTAGCGCCACGCACGTGCCGTGCGAAAATGGGCATCCAGCCAGGACGGGTTGTGCCGGCTCAACGCTCCTGGTCTCCAGTACGCCTCCTCGGTCCAGCATATCCTGCGCCGGTTCTACGTACTGTGTCTCCAGTGCGCGTTCACAGCCCAGTACGTCCTGTGCTAACGCCACGCACGTACCGTGTGGAAGTGTGCATCCAGCCAAGACAGGTTGTGCCAGCTCTACGCTCCAGACCTCCAGTGCGCCTCCACAGCCCGGTACGGCCTGTGCCAGCTCCTCGCACCAAACCAGTGGTGCGTGTCGCCAGCCCGGTACGCCCCATACCTGCTCCCCGCACCAAACCAGTGGTGCCTGTCGCCAGGCCGGTACGCCCCGTACCTGCTCCCCGCACCAAACCAGTGGTGCGTGTCGCCAGCCCGGTATGCCCCGTACCTGCTCCCTGCACCAAACCAGTGGTGCGTGTATCCAGTCCAGTACGGCCCGTACCTGCTCCCCGCAACAAACCAGTGGTGCATGTCGCCAGCCCTGTACGCCCCGTACCTGCTCCCCGCACCAAACCAGTGGTGCGTGTATCCAGTCCGGTACGGCCCGTACCTGCTCCCATCACCAAACCAGTGGTGCGTGTATCCAGACCGGCACGGCCCATGCCTGCTCCTCGCACCAAACCAGTTCAGCTCCAGTCCGGCACGACCCGTGCCTGCTCCTCAAACCAGACCAGTGGTGCATGTTCCCAGTCCAGCTCCGGTCAGCGGTTCCACTCCGGAGTCAGAGCAGTCCGCTCCACCGGTGTCCAGCTCCGGTCAGCGGATCCACTCCGGAGCCAGAGCAGTCCGCTCCACCGGTGTCCAGTTCAGCTCCGGTCAGCGGATCCACTCCGGAGCCAGAGCAGTCCGCTCCACCGGTGCCTAGTCCAGCTCCGGTCAGCGGATCCACTCCGGAGCCAGAGCAGTCCGCTTCACCGGTGCCCAGTCCAGCTCCGGTCAGCGGCTCCACTCCGGAGCCAGAGCAGCCCGCTCCACCGGTGTCCAGTCCAGCTCCGGTCAGCGGATCCACTCCGGAGCCAGAGCAGTCCGCTCCACCGGTGCCAAGTCCAGCTCTGGTCAGCGGCTCCACTCCGGAGCCTGAGCAGTCCGCTCCACCGGGGTCCAGTCCAGCTCCGGTCAGCGGCTCCACTCCGGAGCCAGAGCAGTCCACTCCACCGGCGTCCAGTTCAGCTCCGGGCAGCGGCTCTACTCCAGGCCCAGACGTCAGCCCCTCTCCAGGGTCGGGGCCTCCCACACCAGGGTCCAGACAGGGCTTGGTGCATTGTGGGAGGAAGGAGAGGGGAAGCATCGCGCTGAGGTCCAGACCAGACCAGGGGCACAACGGGGAGGCAGAGAGGGAGAGGTGGTCACGCCAGGAGCCGGAGCCGCCTCCGAGGCTGAATGCCCACCCGGACCCTCCCCTAATGAATTAGGTTGGTGCGGCCGGAGTACGCACCTTTTGGGTGGGGGGGGGGGTACTGTCACGCCCTGACCTAGAGAACTCTTGATGGTTGGGTCAGGGTGTGAGATCTATGTTATTGTATTTCTATGTTGGAGTCTAGTATTTGTATTTCTATGTTTGGCCGGGTGTGATTCCCAATCAGAGGCAGCTATCGCTCGTTGTCTCTGATTGGGGATCATCCTTAAGTAGCCTAGTTGCCTACCTTAGTTGTGGGATCTTGTTTGTGTTCCTATTAGGCTTGTTGTGTGTATAGTCCATAGGACTTCACGTTTCGTTGTTTTGTTATTTTGTCAAGTATTTATTCATATTAATAAACGTGTACGCATACCACGCTGCACCTTGGTCTAACCAGTCTCTCAACGACCGTGACAGGCAGAATAAATTAAAACCACACCTTTGTTTTATCACAAAACCGGACAGCAACCTCTGTCTGGTGAAGTCCATGATGCATATTGCATATAACAGACAGTTACATGACCTACAGCATGGTTAAGCAAGTTAATGTTTCCGAAATTTTTGGACCACTAAACAACTATTGATTTAGGACCATAGAGAGGTACCGCAAGTCGCAAAGAAAACAGGAGCTGCCTCCACTATTCAGGCACCATTTCAACTAAAACATTTTAACATCATCAAATCACCTCTGCTTCGTCTAATACAGTGACAACTAAAAGATACCGAAAACAATTTAGTCCAATCAACATAAGCTAAATATGATGTGGCTGTCCATGGTTCTGACTTCTGAGTGTGCGTGTGTGTGTGCGTGCATCGTGCAAGTAGAAAAACATATTGACTCACCCTACTTGTAGAGAAACACCAATGCTATCCTCTCTTTCATGTTGACGAAATGGTCTATCACCCTGTCAGACAGCACACACTTTAATTTTTTGTTGTCCTAGGCTACCTGGCTACAATGCTTGCTCGCTAGCCTAACTTCCATTCATGGGCAACGTTAGCTAGTTAACATTAGCCTTCTAATGTCCAAATCCCTATCTCCATCCACGGCTAATTTAGGAAAGGGACAATTTTAGCTAGCTAGCTAGCCACCGAAGAACAACAACACAACAAGATGCAACAATTCAAGTTGTTTCTGTTAATGATGTATGCTCTCAAAGTGATTTGATAGGAGAGATGCCAAATCCAAGCTGGCTTCCCTTGACACTTTATTTTTTCTCGCCAGGACCATTCACAGTTGAGCCCGCTCAGTTTAGCTCAACACTGATTGTTAAGGGAGTCCAAATGCTCGCTGGCTTCCCTTGCATTCAATGCTACAGGCAGCAACAATGTCATACTCGTTTGGATCAGATAGCATTAGATAGATGGCCTACACGAAGAGAGACAGAGGGGCGCTGTTTCGCTCGCTCGGATGCTTTCTCCTGTGAGATACATTCAGCCTCTTGACAAGTGAAGGAAAATTACGAAAGATAAATTATTTTATACATATATTCATATTTTGGAGGCAAAAAATTGGGGAAGCCTGGCTTCCCTTGGCGTCCACAAATGCACGGCACTGTGAATTAACAGGTTATAGAGCAAACAACGCAATTATCACAAAACATAGGTTGTATGATGGCTTTTTTTCTGGCCTCCCCAGTGATTTTACCCACGCACCGCTACTGGTGACACCCATAACCTAAGAGGGCTTCAGCAGGTTGGGTGCCACCAGCAATGACTTGAGTCTGCGCGACATCAGACTCTGTGCAGGGCTACTGTCCATCCCCTCTGTGGGCGTGTTTCACCACTGCAGTATAGCTGACCATATGTCCATACCGTCTAGCTTGGCCCTCTTGCATGAGCCTTTCACTCTCTTGACAGCTGACTCTGCCATTCCATTGGCTCGTGGATGGTGAGGGGAGGAGGTGACGAGTGAAACAACACTCTGAAATTGTTTTAAATCTGGCTGAATCATAGCACCCCCCCATTATCCATGATTACACAGTCTGTTTGTCCATGACTGGCGTGTGACGACCGTGTCAGCTGACACGTCTGGCTCCACCTCCCAGTAATCTGCGTAATGATCAACCATGATCAGGAAGTCCTTTCCTGCATATGCAAAAAGGTCCATGCTCACTGTTTGCCATGGGTGCTCTGGGATGTCATGTGACATCATTGATTCATGTTGATGTGCTCGTGCATATTCATTAGGCTGAGCAGTTGGATACATGTCCTTGACCAATAGTCTCTTAAACTCAAAGATGTGTCCTCTTTCACAGCTGGTCATCCTGAAAGAACTACTGACATTAAGTCCTGTAAGTCCTCATCCACCTCTGTGCACTATAAGATCTGGCGGAACCTGTGGTTTGTAACATTGCATTTCTGTGCCTGCTCACAGTGTGCTGTGGTTTGGTGCATCTGTCCTCCTGCCTTGTGTTGTTGCTCTGCTCAGAGCGTTGCTGATGTACATTTCCGGCCCAGGCTTTAAGGTGACACCCAGGTTGTAGTTTTGCAGCTGCATTAACATACCTTGGAAACGCTTAGGGGCACAGAGGAGCAGCTTCTTGAAGATCAACGGCTTATGGTCTGTCTCAGCTGTTATTAACTCTCTGCCATATAGATAATGATGAAATCTCTGGCAAGCAAATACAATACTAAAACATTCCTTTTCTATTTGAGCTGAGTTTTGCTCCGTTGGTGTCAATGCTCGCGAGGCAAACGCCACGGCTGTCCCTGTTGCATTAAGCAATACCCTAACACAGTGGTTCTCAATACCGGTCGTGGGGACCCAAAGGGGTGCATATTTTTGTTTTTGCCCTAGCACTACACACCTGATTCAAATAATCAAAGCCTGATGATGAGTTGATGATTTGAATCAGGTGTGTAGTGCTAGGGCAAAAACAAAAATATGCACCCCTTTGGGTCCCCAGGACCAGCATTGAGAACCACGCGCTGCAAGTCCCACCTCTCCCATCTCCTCATTTGTTTTTAGGAGCATACACCCACATGTATGACTCACCGATTTTGTATGACTCAACAAGACTCAAAAAGACGAGTGGTGCAGTGGTCTAAGGCACTGCATCGCAGTGTTAGCTGTGCCACTAGAGATCCTGGTTCGAATCCAGGCTCTGTCGTAGCCGGCCGCGACCGGAAGACCCATGGGGCGGCGCACAATTGGTCCAGGGTTGTGGGTTCGATTCCCACGGGGGGCCAGTATTAAAAAAAAATAATAATAATGTATGCACTCATTAACTGTAAGTCGCTCTGGATAAGAGCGTCTGCTAAATGACTAAAATATAAATGTAAGGGTCAAAATTCAACAAAGATCCAGCAAAAAAAAGGGCCTTATGCATTTCAGGTAAAATAACAACCCAATGTTCATTTTCCAGGACAAATAAGCTAGCAAAAGCAAGCTAGCTAAATGTCCATGAATGTTTCATGTGTGTTTCAACCTATCCCCAAATTAATATAGTTGGTTTTTGGTATTTTAACCTGCATGTCTTGAACGCGTCGGGAGGGGTAGACAAAATCAACACACGCATGATGGTGAATGCAGACTCACAAGCGGAGCTGGTTCGGTCAGCATGTAATCCATTATTGCTTGCACCACTCTGCACAGAGACCGGTTTCGAGACTTCGTAGTACCTCAAAACACGTGTGAACGACACCAGGAGCTTTATTTCCTGTACAGCTTGGTCATGTTTAGGCACCCAGTGACACACACTGTCCTTGTCCAGGAGCCGGCAAAGTGGCTCACACACCTCAGACAGCTTTGGCAGGAACTTTGCCAGGTATGTCACAAAGCCAATGAAACGCTGTACTGCCTTGGCATCAGTGGGTGTCGGCATGTCCAGTACAGCCCAGGTCTTCTCGGGGTCTATTTTCAGTCCCTCGGAGGATAGTATGTGTCCATGAAACGGAACTGCTTTCAGCTTGAACTGCAGCTTTTACACACAGAGCCTGAGCCTCACCTCCCTGCACCGCTCCATCAATGTGCGCAGGTTGTTGTCGTGTTGACGCTCGCCTCTTCATCAGAGTCCCCGCATCAGACACAAGAATATCGTCTGTGATCGGCTCGATGCCTCGAAGGTCCCCCAGCAGTTCATGTTGCTTACGTTGATAGATCTCGGGGGCCATGGACACGCCAAAGGGAAGTTTCAGCCATCTCATCCTCCCCCATGGCGTCCAGATTGTAGTCATCCGGTAACTGTCCTCATCGAGTTTACACTGGAGATAGGCATCTCTGGCACCCACCAGTGTAAATAAGCGTGCCTTGGGCAGTTTACAACACATCCTCTAATGTTGGCATAAGGTAGTGAGACCTTTTCAGTGCCTGATAAAGGGGCTTTGGGTCCATACATCATCTGATATTTTATGGCTTGGCAACCACGACCATGTTGCTTAGCCAGGGCATCGGCTCAGTCACTGGGGTGACATGTCCATAACGCTCATGTTTATGTAGTTGGGCTTTCACTCATGCCTTCAAGGCTAGAGGCACATTCCGTGGTGCATATTGCACAGGGACGACCTCGAGTCCATTACACAGTGGTGTAAAGTACTTAAGTAAAAAAACTTGAAAGTACTACTTAAGTAGTTTTTTGGGGTATCTGTACTTTACTTTACTATTTATATTTTGGACTACTTTTACTTTTACTTCACTACATTCCTAAAGAAACTTAGGTACTTTCTACTTTCTAGCAGGACAGGAAAATGGTCGAATTCACACAGTTATCAAGAGAACATTCCTGGTTATCCCTACTGCCTCTGATCTGGCGGACTCACTAAACACATGCTTCGTTTGTAAATTATGTCTGAGTGTTGGAGTGTGCCCCTGGCTCTCCGTAAATTAAAAAAATAAGAACATTGTGCTGTCTGGTTTGGTTAATATAAGGAATTTGAATTGATTGATACTTTTACTTTTGATACTTAAGTATATTTAAAACCAAATACTGTTAGACTTTTACTCAAGTAGGATTTTACTGGATGACTTTCACTTGAGTCAATTTCTATTAAGGTATCTTTACTTTTACTCAAGTATGACAATTGGGTACTTTTCCACCACTGCCATTACAAAGTGGCAACCTGGTCTCAGAGCATTTCGTATTATTTCGTATTAATATGATATGTTACATTTCGTATGGTATGTATTATTTTGTGGATGTCCATCATCCATTTCTTATGATATGTCATGAATTACAATTTGTATTATATGTTAGGAATTTGCTAAACGTACTATATGTTACGAATTTGCAAAAAACAAATTCTATGTTACAAATTCTTGCTGGCTAACATTAGCTAGGCTAGGGGTTAGGGTTAAGGTTAGGGTTACATTTAGGAGTTAGGTTAAAGGGTTAAGGTTAGGGTAAGGGATACCTATAAGGGTTATGGTTAGAGTTAGGGGAAGGGTTAGCTAACATGCTAAGGAGTTGCAAAGTAGCTCAAAAGTAGTAAGTAGTTGAAAACTTGCTAATTAGCTAAAATACTAAAGTTGTCCATGATGAGATTCGAACTCGCAACCTTTGAGTTGCTAGACGTTCACCTTATACACCCACCCCGCCAAACCACCTTAAGTAACCATCTGTCTTATGTAACAATGCCATACATAACATATACTAATTTGAGTGTCTCGGATATACTTTACTATGTTACGTCTAGTCTATGAGACCAGACTGTAAGTGGACATCTGGCACAGACTCCACTGCATCATTGAAAATGTCAGAATATGCGCTCAATGCCTCTTTGGGGCACTGCTCCACTTTGTTAAGCTCCCCTGGAATTGTGACAGTCATGACTCCTAAGCGCTCACAAGTACAACCAGAGAGTAGTGGGTTTTGGTCTGACTCCACAACTTCAAAGAGTAGCTTGTGCTTCACCCCCTTAATGACACAGTCTGTGCGATATCGCCCCATTGACCAAATTAACTCTCCTGAGTACAGTTTCAGCTGTGTGTTGCTTGCCTGTAGTGGGGTATTTGGTGATATTCTCTCTTTCATTATCCTACTCTTAACATGTTGCCCCTGTGTCAAACGGGCATTATTGTCTTTTATTATTCTGTTTTAGCTGCACAAACCATTTCTGGCCCTGAGAGTGACCTGTACTGATGCAGACCAGTTCCTCACTGTCAGAGCCTCCCTCTCTCTATATAGTATCCTCCACAACATGCACTTTCTTTACTCAGCGTGATCGTTCCCCTGCCTGATACACCTTGGCTAAATGCATACCAAGCCTAGACAGACGATAGTGAAGATCTAGCGCCCATGCTGCCCATGAAAAATATACACAAATTAAGATTACGCGTTCGTAGTCTACTTACCGCATAATACTGTCACGACGTCAACCAACACAGATAATAACTAATCACAATCAGGTTTGACGAGAAGGTCGTCTGTGTCTGTACTTTCAGAAACGTCCTCCTGATTTCTAGTAATCAGAAAGTGAAAGTGTCAGCAGGCTATCACAGCCCATTGGTTGGTCGGGGATAACGTTCAACTCATTACACGTCACCCGACCGTCTCTATGGCTTTGACAAAATAAATCGCCCCCTTTATCTATTCGTTTTTATTAGTTTCTTGCACAACAGGTCATTCTTGTCACAACAATACCCAATTTTCTGACAAAGTAAAGGTCAAATAGCATTACACAATGCAAGTATTGATTGGTTTAACAAAAATAATCTGCATGAATTTGTGAGTTCATTGACTCATATATTAGGCATAGTAATGTTTTTGTCTAAGGCATGTACAGTATATTATTTAAGCAATAAGGCCCGAATGTGTGCGGTATGTGGCCAATATACCACAGCTGATGATGCATTCATAACTAAGTGGGAGGTGGGAATTTACCAGTGGATGCATTCACGTGCCTTAAACTCGTTTAGAAACGGTGATTGGCTAATGGCCAACAAGCTGCGTAAACCATAAACTAAAAGTACATATATCATGCTTGTAAACAAATTATAGTTAAAAAACCATATTACTAGATAGCTTTTCATGAATTGTTTTGTTTTGCATTTAACTGTTGAAAATGCTGTTATAGGGGTCATTTCCTTAGTAGGTGACGTTAGAGGTCATCATGTGGGAGAAGTGGGAGCTCAGGATGATGGACCAGTTTCCCACTAGTAATGACCAGTTGGAGGGCCGGTCAAGTGGATTTTTCCCAGTCGTATGTGTTAAATTCCAACTTGGTTACAAACGCAGCATGAGGGCTGTTTTTAGGCACAGAGCAAAGATACAGTCCTTAGCCGTGGTATATTGGCCATTTACCACAAACCCCCAAGGTGCCTTATTGCTATTATAAACTGGTTACCAACATAATTAGAACAGTAAACAACTCATACACTTGGTATATTGTCTGACATACCACAGCTTTCAACCAATCATTATCCAGGACCCAGACTACCCGGTTTATATGCCGCGTTCACATGCTAGTCGGAACTAAGAAACTTTGACATTTCCGACTTGCTAACTGGTTGTAGTTATACATGTGCATCATTCAACCAGTTAGCAAGTCGGACATTTCCGAGTTCCGACCAGCACGTGAACGCGGCAAAAATCTCATATACCACAGCTTTCAGCCAATCAACATCCAGGAACCAAACTACCCAGTTTGTAATATTGAATTATTGGATTGTTTTATCACAGGTATAACCATCTCAGTCATTATCAATCTATTGATTGTACTAAGTATCATTGATCTTAGAATCAGACTCCTATATCATGTTTGTTTAAGCACACATTTTTGGTTTATGTTTGATGTTGTAGCCTAGGCCTACACAAAGTAAATATACAGGTACACGGCTTGGAAAGAGCATATACCACTACATGTTATAGTGGCCTAATTTCAGATGATTGAGGTTCATGTGTCCATTTCCCCTAATAATGAAAACAATAAATCACAAAATGTAATAATCATCAGAAAATGTACTTTCTGCAATTTATTTCAGTTATAGTCATTGGATGCATTAAAAAAGGACCACACATTGTGTATGGTGCTCAGTGAAACATGGAAAGTATCAGAATCAATATCAGTATTTATGCAATAGCAGTATTTATGCAATACTGTTTACACACTTCTTTATCTTATAAGGGGAGTCTTCTGGTCCTCTGTAGGACAAACTCTGGAGGTTCGAAAACCACAGCAGATAATGTCACAACAGCTTGTCTCCTGAGAAGAGATTAACATACTGAATCTTAACTTAATTTGGAAATAATTAGATATCTGTTTAGAGCAACCAAAATATTTGATTTCTAGTTCATAACATGAAAAATATGACTTTCTAATTATACATACGCTGGCGGGTAGAAAACAGCAGCAGCAGATGTTGAGGAACTTGTAACAACAGCTTGTCTCCTGAGAAGAGATTAACATACTGCATGTCAACTTCCTTTGGAAAGAATTAGATATCATTTTAGAGCAACCAAAATATTTGATTTCTAGTTTATAACATAAAAAAATATCATGTTCATATTACTAATAAACATACAAGTGTAGAGTGAATGTAGAATATAACAAAGGTAAAGCAAACTACCATTGGCTGTACAGTTTGCCTCTCATGAGCCCTATTGACTTGTGCGTCATTTTTAGTCTGAGAAAAATCTACAGGGTGATACAGTACTGAATTAAAACATTTAAAATGATGATTAAATGATACAATACCTCAGGATGTATGTCAAGCTTCTTCAAAATGTCTTTGACTGCTGCTTCATTGCGTGGACACTCCAGTAGTCCTTTGCTCTCATGGAACAGACAGTCCACTGTGAGTATTACATCATCTCTGGTCACTAGTCTGCTACTGTCAGGTACACTGTAGTCTGGATCGAAGGTGTGATGCAGCACTACCAGAATGACAGGTTTACCAGCTGGCGAGAGAGGGGATAAAAATAACAATAATCACGTAAAACATACATTAATGTTTTGAAAAAGTTCTTCATGGATAATGATTACCTGGAATCTGCTTCAGTGCTGCTTCAATATCAGTCCCAGACCAAGAGACAATGGAACAGAAAGCCAAGATGACATCACTCTCCTCTAGTGATGTCACTTTAGTTAAGTTCATTTTGGCAGTGAGACGATTAATTAATTCCTCATGAGACCCCAGAGTATTCCCAGTCACAACAGTGAAGAATTTGTCCATCCTCGACCCTATAGAGATACAGGAAATGTCTGAGGTAAACTAGAAAGGTTTGTCAGATCTTTAAGCCCCGATCACTCTGATCAACCCACAAGTATTCACTTCAGTGGATGAACCCTCAGTCTACTCCATGATAACCACTTTTAACATGGTTTCATGGATATTGATTACCTTGAAGGGAACCTTGAAGTCTCCTGAGTGGCGCAGTGGTCTAAGGCACTGCATCGCAGTGCTAACTGTGCCACTAGAGATCCTGGTTCGAATCCAGGCTCTGTCGCAGCTGGCCGCGACCGGGAGACTCATGGGCGGCGCACAATTGGCCCAGCGTCGTCCAGGGTAGGGGAGGGAATGGCCGGCAGGGATGTAGCTCAGTTGATAGAGCATGGCGTTTGCAACGCCAGGGTTGTGGGTTTGATTCCCATGGGGGGCCAGTATAAAAAAAAATATGTATTCACTAACTGTAAGTCGCTCTGGATAAGAGCGTCTGCTAAATGACTAAAAATGTAAATGTAAAAAACACCCTGCTTGACAGTAGATAACCGTTTCAAAAGGCCCTAGGACACCTATTTATTGTGCAACATATTATATTAATGTTACATTTATATCAGAACTTACTTTTTGGATAGTCCTGCTGCAACAGAAAGGAAAGTTTAGTTCCCTTTTAAAAGATAATAGAAAATACTGTGTTAATTGTTGGGGGGAAAATATTCATTTCAAAAGTCCAACATAATTGCGATAAGCAGACTGTTATGTTTCATTCATCATAATGTCTATGAGTTATGAGGTAACTCTATTAGTTATTAAACATCAACATAATGCCTAGAAGAAAA
Organism: Coregonus clupeaformis; assembly: GCF_020615455.1. Classification (NCBI taxonomy): domain Eukaryota; kingdom Metazoa; phylum Chordata; class Actinopteri; order Salmoniformes; family Salmonidae; genus Coregonus; species Coregonus clupeaformis. The sequence continues at coordinate 93,218 of NW_025534459.1, forward strand.
CAGTCATAGATGGAGCCTTTATGCCAACCTGTTTAGGTTGGCTTGCAATTGCAGAGTTCTTGGGACCTGGAGGGCGTTTGTCAACTCCAGTGTTGATGTTACTAATTTGAGTGTCTCGGATATACATTTACTATGTTACGTCTAGTCTATGAGACCAGACTGTAAGTGGACATCTGGCACAGACTCCACTGCATCATTGAAAACGTCAGAATATGCGCTCAATGCCTCTTTGGGGCACTGCTCCACTTTGTTTAGCTCCCCTGGAATTGTGACAGTCATGACTCCTAAGCGCTCACAAGTACAACCAGAGAGTAGTGGGTTTTGGTCTGACTCCACAACTTCAAAGAGTAGCTTGTGCTTCACCCCCTTAATGACACAGTCTGTGTGATATCGCCCCATTGACAAAATTAACTCTCCTGAGTACAGTTTCAGCTGTGTGTTGCTTGCCTGTAGTGGGGTATTTGGTGATATTCTCTCTTTCATTCTCCTACTCTTAACATGTTGCCCCTGTGTCAAACGGGCATTATTGTCTTTTATTATTCTGTTTTAGCTGCACAAACCATTTCTGGCCCTGAGAGTGACCTGTACTGATGCAGACCAGTTCCTCACTGTCAGAGCCTCCCTCTCTCTATATAGTATCCTCCACAACATGCACTTTCTTTACTCAGTGTGATCGTTCCCCTGCCTGATACACCTTGGCTAAATGCATACCAAGCCTAGACAGACGATAGTGCAGATCTAGCGCCCATGCACAATCGGCTGCCCATGAAAAATATACACAAATTAAGATTACGCGTTCGTAGTCTACTTACCGCATAATACTGTCACGACGTCAACCAACACAGATAATAACTAGTCACAATCAGGTTTGACGAGAAGGTCGTCTGTGTCTGTACTTTCAGAAACGTCCTCCTGATTTCTAGTAATCAGAAAGTGTAAGAGTGCGTCAATTCAAATCTGGTATTGGAATGAAAGACATCATTGTAGTTATTGCAAATCAAGCTAAGTTTATTAAATGCAAATGTATAAATGATAAGTATGAGGGTTCGTATACGGGCTCACTGATGCACCACGCAGGGAGATCAGAGAACTGGCGGCTGTCTCACATGTTCTTCCTTAAATACCCTTGACAGAGATAGTTCCTGTTTCTGAACAGGCCTGTCAGAGCAGAGGCTGGGCGTGGTTTAGACTTGCCGCCTGTTCGTTGGCGCGCGGGTTGGTCCCAACCCCTAGGCGCTGAATTGCCAGGCGTAGTTCTGTCTCTGGTAGATGTCCTCAAATTGATGTTCTTAATCAGCCCTGTTTCATAGCAACTTTACTCCTTGTTCTGTTCTTTTTAGTAAAACCACAGAGATACGGCCTATCGTGACTTAACAGCTGATAACTCCACTGTCAGTTAGTCACACTCACCGCTTCTTTGAGTAGAATATCTATACTCTGGGTATCTGATATTGAAACACCAACAGTTTCTGTCCAAAGGTTAAATTCTTGTATTTCAACAAACAAGTTATCTGATATTGAGACACCAATTTCCATCCAAAGGTTAAATTCTTGTATTTCAACAAACAAATTAAATCCCAACAATCCCCCTTATCACACCTGCTAGGTGTGATTAGCAAGCTTTAAAAAAAGTGGGAACTTTTAGAGTCCCCCTTTTGACACCCCCAAAGGTGTCACATACCAAAAATCATCACAAAAATGAGGAAAAAATATAACACACCAATTCAATTAAAAATCTGTAAGTAGTAGAAAACCATCAAGTCCTCCCCTACACCTAACATGTACTGAGTTGGCTACCAGCCACCCAGGAATCCTTTACCTTCACATCAGGAGGAACAACAATTACAGTGGAATAAATATAAAAATGTTTACATTGTATCAGCCAAACAGTGATATATATTTTTAGGCAAACCATGGATCGTTCAGCTTGGTCTCAGGGTCAGCAGCAGACTCTTCTTCGTGGGCCTGTAGCAATGGCATCATGCCCGAAGCCTGCACGACGTCTACTACTGACTTCCTGAGGCAAGGGACGATACAAGCAGAACAGCACATTAACCGTAAAAACACAAGTATTAGAGTCAGGAATCCAGTAACCACCATAGATGTATACTCACCGAACCAGCCACCCATCCAGGAGAACAGCCCACCACTCCCTACACCAGCCATACCTGTCATTTCAGCTGACAGTTTGTCCAGGCCAACCAGGGCCTTCGTGATGCTTCCATCAGGACTAGTATTGTTAGGAATAAACGTACAGCATTGTTCCCCAAACATTATACATACTCCTCCCTGGTTGGCAAGCATCATATCAAGCGCTAACCTGTTCTGTCTGGCAACCCTGGAAGTGGCTTCTAGTTGTTCTGACATTCCAGTCAGGGTGATGCGGGTGTAGTTAACAAAACGCTGTTGATTATAGTAAATGTAATTTATTCAAGACCGTTGTTTGGCAGCATCAATAGCAGGACCTATAATAGGCAATAAGTGCCATAAGCCATCATTCCTGTTAAGTGCCTGGAATTGTAATGGCACTCCCACGGGCACACCCAGTATATTGGTGCCAATATCCTCTCCTGCTGACCATGGAGCACTACGCCTTAATCTTCTCGACTCCCTGTCGGGAGTTTTTTGAGAAATACCCAAAAGCTGGTCTGAGGAAACATCAATAATGGTCAGAGGTACAATTAAACTTGCCAGTGCACATGTGCCCTTCCAATCCCCTTCTAGGATTGGAGTCAGCCTTCTATTAGGGCCACAGATCCACCAGACATCAGCTACTCCCTTTGTCTGGTTCTTGCCTTCTACAGGCCACGTGCTGTTCATAGTTATGTTTACTACACAGTCCCCAGGTGGCAGCCTACCATTATTATTTCCCGCACCTGTCCCCGTGATACAACTGTAATTACCCCCATAAGCTTTAACACCTGCCGGTGCTTTCTGTGGGGGAACCTCGGGGAAAATTAAACTTAAGGTCTTGCAAAGGGTTGTGTTTGGCGCTGAGTGATAGAACTCTTCTAATATGCACTGCCATCCTTCCCCTTCTCCTAAGGCGAATGGGTGGGTTGCCAACCCAGGTCTCGCATGACCACAAACAACACAATCCTGTCTTCCCAATGTCCTAGCAGTATACCTCATGTATGCCAACCAGGTATTATCATTCCCTCCATAGCCAGTCTCTGTTCCCAGCTGATCGCTGTCCGTTATATCCCCAACATTAATTACCTGTACAGGATCTGATTCCCTAGTGGGCCGAGTCTGAGTCGGTTCTGGAGTGGTGGTGCCGTTCAACTGGGTCTGTTTGTCCCTCCTCGCAGGTTTAGGCGTAACTGCAAGGGTGAACACCCCCATGGTGTCTGGTCCGGATCGCACTGCTGCTAGGGTGTACACCCCTGCATCTGTAAGTTTAATGTCTTGGATGGTTAGCAGAATTTCATCGCCTTTACAAGCACCCCCTCTGGGTCTCTGCACACCCTTTATTATTGAAAACCTTCCCCGCTTTAGAAGCGTCTTTTTAATGCATATGGATAACCCCTTCTCCATTCCCAAAATGTGCCAACATTTGTGACCACATAATCCCAGTATGGACACCATTTCCCTTCACACAGATAAATGTCCCTTTGCAATACATATGGATATAGTTTGTTGCAGTTATCCTTCTGATTGTAAATGCAACCTATGTCCCCAGTTCCACTAGCCCTATTTCTCCATGACCAAATTTTACATGGTTCCAGGGACACCACTTGAGATTCCCCTTCCTGTAAGGTAATGACTATGTTATGGTACTGGGTGGGGGCTGTGAACACTGCTTCCCCTAGGCTCAACCCCACTACTAACCACAGTACCAGCATCACTCCCCTTCTGCTGCTAAGTCTTGTTGTACCTGATCTAGAGTTCTCCCCGGAGTTATATCTTTAGCACAATGTGTCCTGTGATACCACACGTCTTTCTTGTCTGTGTTTACCCTCAGTGAGTGGCTTGATACCCCCATTTATGGAGTTATCAATACCAGAGTTCTCAACCAGTTCGTTCGCCAGCGTGGTGATGGTCACTCAAGCGCTTTGGTCACGGGCCCGTCCGGTGCTATGTTGTTGGAGATGAAAGTACAGCACATATATCCAAACAGAACACAAACCCCGTCCCGCTCAGCCAAAAGCATATCTAAAGCTATTCTATTCTGCTATGTCATTAAGCTAGTTACCGCTGTCTGCTCAGCTAATCCCTTTATTGCATCACGAGTGTGGTTTATAAATCTTTATAATTTATCCAATCTACGTTTTTATTAATTGTTGACCACCAGAAAATACTTGATTCAAACCCAGCTGTGATCTGATTGTGGATCCCATCAATATATATCCTTTCATCAAAGGATCCCGGGAGGAGGTCCTACTTTCTACGTGACAACTCACCAGTCTCTGACACGTTTGATTGTTTGCGTATGTAGGTGAGTTCACAATCAGTTATCACCACACATCCATCAGATGTCAGCACGGGCCTGGTTTTGGATCCTAAAATCCTCTGGCTGCAACAAAGAGGAGAGATTAGTCATGGTCTCTTTTAGTTGTGACATTCTCTGTGTGGGAGCAGGAGCTAAGAGGCCCTACCCTGTATCCTATCTTACTAGTCCTAGAAAAACAATTAGAATCCCCTGTGATTTCAAACTGAGGCAACCCAGGTTGGGATGACTTTGTTATCGGGGGATACAGATAGTGCAAGTTACCATAAGACTCTTCCACCACATTCCCAGGTGGCTTGCATGGAGGATAAACCTGACACAGAGTTAAAGCCTGTCAAGGGGAACGGAGTAGTTGTTAACCTTGGTTTGGCTGTCCTACAGGCATAACAGTCCTCTTTAGACCGTATACTGAATTCATTCCAACCACAGGTTAAAATCTATTTACTCCGTCTCCATCTGTACTACTTCCTTCAGGTCTATAGTTTGCACTGTCTCACTACCTCCCTCAGAGAGATTTACTCTATAGGGTGCCCCAGTTGAAGAAGATATCTCACTTGTCAGGTCTGTAATCTGTTTTAGCATAATTCAGACTTTCAGACAGTACCTACCCTTATATGGGTCGCACTGCCATTTCTGATAATTCCCTACTTTCGCAATACTACACCTGTCCCTAAACTGTGTATGGAGATTGGTGATGTCCTTCCCTAAGGTCCCTAGTATTTCCCCTTTCCCTACGTCTAGCTGTCTCCTATGCCTTTTAAACTTGTGTTAGGTTAACTACCACTTCTGGCTGAAACAGGAGGGTCCGTGTGTGTTAGGAATATGGCCCCCACAATCAGACAGCTACCTACCGTCAGGAGACCTGTGAATCCCCACCCTCGCCCTGAGAACATGTCAGACGCCAACCCATTGCTTCACCTTCTACCGAACTCACACAGGGATGATCAGACAGGGTAAGGGAATCTTCGTTAAGGAGCCAACCCCCAAGCCCTAGTGGTGATCGGTTCTTTCTCCTAACTCTGTGTTTGTTCATCAGGTGTAACTGGGTTTACCTTTTTGCAGTGTGTGACATGCACCCAGGTGGATCTAATAGGACTTGATAGGGCCCTTCCCAACAGGCCTGCTTCCGGACTGGATCCACACCCAGTCCCCTGGTGAGATAGAGTGGGTCACCTTCTCCTTTAGTTCACCTGTGGGGCACAAAACCTCTGACATACGGGTGTGGTTAATAAACTATCTTCACACATACATGTTGAGCTCTCAATTTCTATTGTTGTTTTTTTATTTTTATTTAATCCTATCATTATTATTTAATCCTATCACTCCCCCTTTTTGACACATGATTTGCCCATGTGTCAATATTACCACCTTTCTAAACCATCCTTATGTAATTTATCATCCAATTGCCATGCCTATCATTTTTGAGATTGTCTTTTGCTTCTTTATTGCTCCTCCCACTTCCTTTGTCTTTTATGGCAGCTAAATTCAACTTTCATCCAGTTCAGAATCAATTAGTAATCCAATCAATCAATCTCTTATCTTGTAAAAACACTTATGTTTAGTTCAAACTCTGTTCTACCCAGGCTCTCCCGGGCTTGACCTGAAGACTAATTGTTGGACATGACAAGTCTATTTCTAGTTCACCTAAGTCTTCTGTCTAGCAACAAAGAATAAAAACCTCTATGTTCATGATTAACCCAGTTATATCTAATAGCCCACCAAAAAACCTCATCATCTGTAAATCACTACCAATGTCATATCCCTCGTTACTCTCTACCATTTGGATAACATCCCTGATGTATGTATGCTTCCTTAGAGTTCCAAATTACTTTACCATGGGCTGCCATTGCCTTCCCATAGATAAGATCACTTAATTTACCCGTATGCAGTACATAATGGAGTACCCAAGCTTTTACAGGAGTTTATCATTACCAAAAAGCTCATCATTAGTTTTTTGTTTTAACGGTTTAGGCGCTTCAAATATAGCAGTTTTCCTGGATGAGTTTAACATTCGCCCCTCCTGTGTTATAGTGTGTCCTAGGTAAATGACCTCGCTCTGCCAAAGTTGAAGTTTCTTTTTGCTCACTTTGTGTCCCTGTTCTGCCAGGAAGGTTAACAATTGGATTGTATCCTTCTTACATCCCTCCTGAGTGGGATTAGCCAATAGAATATAATCTACATAAACTAACATTTGCTTCCTTCCCTAGGTTCAAACTTTCCCAAATTCCTAGTTATAACCTGGGCTAAGATTGTAAGACTTTCCGAGTAGCCTTGAGGCATCCTAACCTAAGTCCATTTCCTTCCCTGAAAAGTAAAGCCAAACCACCCCTGACTATCCGGATGAACTGGGATACTAAAGAAAGCATTAGCTAAATCTATCACTGTAAAATAGGAGTTCTCTGGTACACATGGAACTCTGGGAATGATATTTCTATTAACCCCCTGCAAGTCCATGTCCATCCTCCAGTCGGCGCTAGGTGCCTCCTTTCTAACAGGAAATACTGGAGAGTTTCATTGTACCTTATCTACAGGAATTATCACCCCTCCCTTAAGTAAATGCTCAAATGTAGGTGTTATCCCTGTAGCTCAGGTGGTCCTCTGTAGCTCAGCTGGTAGAGCACGGCGCTTGTAACGCCAGGGTAGTGGGCTCGATCCCCGGGACCACCCATACACAAAAATGCATGCACACATGACTGCAAGTCGCCTTGGATAAAAGCGTCTGCTAAATGGCATACCATTATTATTATTATTATCCCTTTTATTGCTTCTGGTTTCATAGTATATTGCTTTTGGTATGGTCTATTATCGAATCGAGGAATCACTTGTACTGGAGCTACCCCCTTAATTAGTCCTACATCTGCTGTCCTTGTGACCATAATTTGAACGGAATTGCTGCTAACTCAGCCTCCTGTTCCTGAGTTAAGAAAATCTCTTCCTGTCATCCGTTAAAACTTATCTCCAGGTGGACTCTGGGCTGGGTTTTTGCTCTCCAATTCAACTTTCTTCTATATCTCCCAGTGGAGTGGCCATACTGATCCCCATTTGGTGTATTCTGCCAGTCAGTAATGTTTTTTTCTCTTCCCTGTTTTATCCATTTACCTAGTTATAACCATTCCTCTGAATGTTCTTTCACTAGGGCAACATGGGGGCTCGTCCTTTCTCTGTACAGCCTCTGGCTCTGTGAACCCATTTTAACCCAATTTGAAAAAACAACAATCACAAATAGCCAGGCCTCACTCAATTTGATAGCTCATTTTTATGACCTAAATACTGCCTAACTGAGATGAGCTAATCTCTTTCTCCTGGTTATAATCTAGAGATGGTGATACACACAAAACATGATATCCCCAGTCTTAACCCATCAATAATTGTTTGTATCATTCTAATTCCTCATATCTAATTCATTAAACCACTCAAAATTCCTCAAGTATACAATGATTATTTAATTGATTACCATAACTCTGCTACATGTGATCTCATCTCAAATGATCCATTATCAATTATTTACTCAATCCCCTAGGAAAATCTGTCTCCCCTTATATTGTTCCTGTCCTCACTGTACTACGTTAGCTCTTCCATGATAATTAGTTCAATTTAACCATCTATTTGCTTTGTACTATATTATACATTACGTCTAAAACAACATTACTTATGGTCAGTTTATTCCGCCATCATATTATCCAACAACGCCACAATCTTAAACTCATATGGGGCGGCTGGCAGTTTAGTGACCAATAGCGCCGCGCCAACAACCGAGAGGTCGCCGGTTACAATCCCCGAGCCGACCAGGCGAAAAATCTGCCGATGTGCCCTCGAGCAAGGCACTCAACCCCAATTGCTCCCATAAATCGCTCTGGACAAGAGCGTCTGCCAAATTACCAAAAATGCAAATGTAAATATTCTCTACTTTCTCACCCATGACGCACGTCTGCGTTCGGTGAGCAAGTTTAGATCATTCTCTCGTCAGATACCCACATGCGTTCCCAGCCAACTGCCAGTCTTTTCTGGCTCCAAAAGCCACACTTTCGCTCTCTCCAGTTCTCTTCTCCTCTGTCTCCTCTGCTTATAGTAGACAAGCCTCCCCATTCTTCTTCTCTTCTCTCTTCATTGGTACTTTCTCTCTCTTCTTCACCTTTCTTCTTACCTTCCGCTCCCACTTCCCTTCAGTCGGCTCAATTCCGCCACTCCTTTATTCAGATTAGCTACTGCTTCCAATAGAGCACTTACTTCCTCCCTTCTATCTCTACGATTCACCCACACCCCTTTCTCTCCTTTATCTGTTCGGTGTTGATAGCTGATTTTTCCAGCAACATCGATCACGGGTGCCATTGTTTTTAGGGGCATCTCATAAGGTGGTGGAGCCGTGGGAAGTGCGGGATATAGTCGTGAACAGCCTCTTTCATCTGACATTTTCTTCAGTTTTTCAAGCATCGCCAGTCCGATTCTCTCTTTTATTCGGGCTTTCTCCATTGCGTCTTTGGTCTTCCCACTCCTGGATTCTCCTCCACTTTTCCAGTCCTCTTCTGTTTTTCGTGTGGTTCTTCTCATTGCTTCTAATATTGCTTTTGGTTCCCCCTGCATAGGGATACCGTCCCTTGCATGTATCGAACCATCAGTCAGCCATTTTTTGTACAATTATTCTCCTCTTCTTTTCCACTCCTTACCATCCTTTCCCCCATTAACTTCTAAGGTTGATTTTAAAAATTTCAATGTTGTTTCTGCCATTCTTATTAATGTTTGTTATGCGTAATTAAATTCACGCCACTAGACTATGTAATCGTTCGTTTTGTCTGTAGGATATATGTTAATTTTTATATTACTATTTACTAGGATAATTTTATCTTGTTGTCATAATTTTAGTCACTTATCACAATTCTATACAGTAATAACATTCAACACATACAATACATGAACACAGTTATTATTCCTAATTATCTTGCACGCTTATTGGGTAGTCCCAATAGACAGCGTATTATACTGGCTACAACCACATATAATTTCCAATTCAGTTTATATAGGCTCCAACCATATGTAAACTAATTTTGATCGTCTATATAACCACAGGGCTCCAACCCTTGTGAGTTAAACTTAATCACATACATAAACAGTTATTTCTCTCGTGTTGGCTCCAACCACACACGGTAACTTCTAAAAACTACAGGGCTTCAACCCTTTTTTCTCTCGTGCTGGCTACAACCATACACGGTAAAAAGCATTAATTATACAGGCTACAACCATATATAATTAGGCCATGGCTTTAACCCACATATTTATCAACCAATTTGCATTTGTCAATTAGTATAATTAATTTAGTTAATTTTAATGTATTAAATAGAATTCACTTACATCAAACAGGTGTTTCACAAAATAATTTGGATAATGCCAATATGCAGATTTCAGTTGTATAACAATAGGTATCTGCTAACCTTTTATAGAAGACCGGTCTCTTTGTGAAACACACCGTCCGACGACAGCGATGTCCAATGGGCTGGACGAATCCCAGCGAAGTTCCGCTACCAGATCACAGTCGGGGTCACCAATTGTAAGAGTGCGTCAATTCAAATCTGGTATTGGAATGAAAGACATCATTGTAGTTATTGCAAATCAAGCTAAGTTTATTAAATGCAAATGTGTAAATGATAAGTATGAGGGTTCGTATACGGGCTCACTGATGCACCACGCAGGGAGATCAGAGAACTGGCGGCTGTCTCACATGTTCTTCCTTAAATACCCTTGACAGAGATAGTTCCTGTTTCTGAACAGGCCTGTCAGAGCAGAGGCTGGGCGTGGTTTAGACTTGCCGCCTGTTCGTTGGCGCGCGGGTTGGTCCCAACCCCTAGGCGCTGAATTGCCAGGCGTAGTTCTGTCTCTGGTAGATGTCCTCAAATTGATGTCCTTAATCAGCCCTGTTTCATAGCAACTTTACTCCTTGTTCTGTTCTTTTTAGTAAAACCACAGAGATACGGCCTATCGTGACTTAACAGCTGATAACTCCACTGTCAGTTAGTCACACTCACCGCTTCTTTGAGTAGAATATCTATACTCTGGGTATCTGATATTGAAACACCAACAGTTTCTGTCCAAAGGTTAAATTCTTGTATTTCAACAAACAAGTTATCTGATATTGAGACACCAATTTCCATCCAAAGGTTAAATTATTGTATTTCAACAAACAAATTAAATCCCAACAAAAGTGAAAGTGTCAGCAGGCTATCACAGCCCATTGGTTGGTCGGGGATAACGTTCAACTCATAACACGTCACCCGACCGTCTCTATGGCTTTGACAAAATAAATCGCCCCCTTTATCTATTCGTTTTTATTAGTTTCTTGCACAACAGGTCATTCTTGTCACAACAATACCCAATTTTCTGACAAAGTAAAGGTCAAATAGCATTACACAATGCAAGTATTGATTGGTTTAACAAAAATAATCTGCATGAATTTGTGAGTTCATTGACTCATATATTAGGCATAGTAATGTTTTTGTCTAAGGCATGTACAGTATATTATTTAAGCAATAAGGCCCGAAGGTGTGCGGTATGTGGCCAATATACCACAGCTGATGATGCATTCATAACTAAGTGGGAGGTGGGAATTTACCAGTGGATGCATTCACGTGCCTTAAACTCGTTTAGAAACGGTGATTGGCTAATAGCCAACAAGCTGCTTAAACCATAAACTAAAAGTACATATATCATGCTTGTAAACAAATTATAGTTAAAAAACCATATTACTAGATAGCTTTTCATGAATTGTTTTGTTTTGCATTTAACTGTTGAAAATGCTGTTATAGAGGTCATTTCCTTAGTAGGTGACGTTAGAGGTCATCATGTGGGAGAAGTGGGAGCTCAGGATGATGGACCAGTTTCCCACTAGTAATGACCAGTTGGAGGGCCGGTCAAGTGGATTTTTCCCAGTCGTATGTGTTAAATTCCAACTTGGTTACAAACGCAGCATGAGGGCTGTTTTTAGGCACAGAGCAAAGATACAGTCCTTAGCCGTGGTATATTGGCCATTTACCACAAACCCCCAAGGTGCCTTATTGCTATTATAAACTGGTTACCAACATAATTAGAACAGTAAACAACTCATACACTTGGTATATTGTCTGACATACCACAGCTTTCAACCAATCATTATCCAGGACCCAGACTACCCGGTTTATATGCCGCGTTCACATGCTAGTCGGAACTAAGAAACTGACATTTCCGACTTGCTAACTGGTTGTAGTTATACATGTGCAGCATTCAACCAGTTAGCAAGTCGGACATTTCCGAGTTCCGACCAGCACGTGAACGCGGCAAAAATCTCATATACCACAGCTTTCAGCCAATCAACATCCAGGAACCAAACTACCCAGTTTGTAATATTGAATTATTGGATTGTTTTATCACAGGTATAACCATCTCAGTCATTATCAATCTATTGATTGTACTAAGTATCATTGATCTTAGAATCAGACTCCTATATCATGTTTGTTTAAGCACACATTTTTGGTTTATGTTTGATGTTGTAGCCTAGGCCTATGCATAAAGTAAATATACAGGTACACGGCTTGGAAAGAGCATATACCACTACATGTTATAGTGGCCTAATTTCAGATGATTGAGGTTCATGTGTCCATTTCCCCTAATAATGAAAACAATAAATCACAAAATGTAATAATCATCAGAAAATGTACTTTCTGCAATTGATTTCAGTTATAGTCATTGGATGCATTAAAAAAGGACCACACATTGTGTATGGTGCTCAGTGAAACATGGAAAGTATCAGAATCAATATCAGTATTTATGCAATAGCAGTATTTATGCAATACTGTTTACACACTTCTTTATCTTATAAGGGGAGTCTTCTGGTCGTCTGTAGGACATACAATGGAGGGTCAAAAACCACAGCAGATAATGTCAGAACAGCTTGTCTCCTGAGAAGAGATTAACATACTGCATGTCAACTTCCTTTGGAAAGAATTAGATATCATTTTAGAGCAAGCAAAATATTTGATTTCTAGTTTATAACATAAAAAATATCATGTTCATATTACTAACAAACATACAAGTGTAGAGTGAATGTAGAATATAACAAAGGTAAAGCAAACTACCATTGGCTGTACAGTTTGCCTCTCATGAGCCCTATTGACTTGTGCTTCATTTTTAGTCTGAGAAAAATCTACAGGGTGATACAGTACTGAATTAAAACATTTAAATGGTGATTAAATGATACAATACCTCAGGACGTATGTCAAGCTTCTTCAAAATGTCTTTGACTGCTGCTTCATTGCGTGGACACTCCAGTAGTCCTTTGCTCTCATGGAAGAGACAGTCCACTGTGAGTATTACATCACCTCTGGTCACTAGTCTGCTACTGTCAGGTACAGTGTAGTCTGGATCGAAGGTGTGATGCAGCACTACCAGAATGACAGGTTTACCAGCTGTCGAGAGAGGGGATAAAAATAACAATAATCACGTAAAACATACATTAATGTTTTGAAAATGTTCTTCATGGATATTGATTACCTGGAATCTGCTTCAGTGCTGCTTCAATATCAGTCCCAAACCGAGAGACAATGGAACAGAAAGCCAAGATGACATCACTCTCCTCTAGTGACATCACTTTCGTTAAGTGTCTATTGGCAGTGAGATGATCAAATAATTTCTCATGAGACCCCAGAGTATTCCCAGTCACAACAGTGAAGATTTTGTCCATCCTCGACCCTATAGAGATACAGGAAATGTCTTAGGTAAACTAGAAAGGTTTGTCAGATCTTTAAGCCCCGATCACTCTGATCAACCCACAAGTATTCACTTCAGTGGATGAACCCTCAGTCTACTCCATGATAACCACTTTTAACATGGTTTCATGGATATTGATTACCTTGAAGGGAACACCCTGCTTGACAGTAGATAACCGTTTCAAAAGGGCCTAGGACACCTATTTATTGTGCAACATATTATATTAATGTTACATTTATATCAGTACTTACTTTTTGGATAGTCCTGCTGCAACAGAAAGGAAAGTTTAGTTCCCATTTAAAAGATAATAGAAAATACTGTGTTAATTGTTGGGGGGAAAATATTCATTTCAAAAGTCCAACATAATTGCGATAAGCAGACTGTTATGTTTCATTCATCATAATGTCTATGAGTTATGAGGTAACTCTATTAGTTATTAAACATCAACATAATGCCTAGAAGAAAACAGTCATAGATGGAGCCTTTATGCCAACCTGTTTAGGTTGGCTTGTAATTGCAGAGTTCTTGGGACCTGGAGGGCGTTTGTCAACTCCAGTGTTGATGTTAGCATCGTTAACAGCATCTAAAAAAACAATAGCAAAAACCAGCAGTGAGTGAGGACTGAATGACAATGCATAGCCTAAACAAAGTGTCAAAATGAATCCCCATATGCTGACTGTACCTTCAGGTGGATGTGAAGCAGCGGGCGGGATCTGTCTGGTCTTCTCTGGAGCAGCAGGCTTACTTGTCTAGAAAGGAGAGGTTGTTACTCATTGATCCAAAACAATGACCAATAAATAATAATTTATTCAAATACTAGTTTTAAATTACTACTATTATTATAGACAATTGCACATTCCCTAATAAAATATTTTTGGTGTGAAATCTCTGCTGATGCATGTGTATTGTACTTAATAGTAAGTTGTTTACTGACAAGAATAAGGATGAACTACCTTTGGCCGTATTTCTGGCCTGTCCAGAATCTTTCTAATTGCTTCTTCATTGCGTGGACAGTTCAGTAGTCCTTTGCTCTCATGGAAGAGACAGTCCACTGTGAGTATTACATCACCTCTGGTCACTAGTCTGCTACTGTCAGGTACAGTGTAGTCTGGATCGAAGGTGTGATGCAGCACTACCAGAATGACAGGTTTACCAGCTGTCGAGAGAGAAACAAAATGTCAACATCAACGATAGAACTGGATTAGTACAGTGACAATTGCTAAATATAGTGTGACAAGCATAAATTACTGTTGCAGAGGAATATCATTTCGATGAAAATATAGTGCTGAACTTATAGGGGCAATGTGTAGTTGCTACATCCCCTTTTGGTCTTACAAATTAATTATATATACCCATTGATTCTTGAAGAATATACAGTAACTTATAAATACCGTAGATGAACTGTCATACTCCATCAGAATATCGTATCTGAAGATTATGCCTTTGTTAAATGTTTTTCATGACGAAATGGAATGTTGGTTGTTCAGGCCAGAGGGGGGATGTTTTATGATGTTAGTTGAAATGTGCCGCTTGGAGGGTGACGCCCGAGGGGGGACTGGTGATTGGCCAGAAGAGGGGGTAACCCTTATTTTGGTATTGTCTATATAAGAAGGGTTTTAGACAATAAACCCCAGAGCGGTTATTATAATTCGAGGCAACTGCTCTCCAGACAACGCGTGTCTGTAAACTCATGCTGAAGCTTGTGGTCTGAATAAACCTTATGATCAATGTTCAGTATGAGCAGACTCCTTTTGTTCATCAGCAATAATGACCACCATTCATCATATACGACAGAATGGCGAGCTAGCCAGGAGGGATGATGCAATCCTTCTTTGCTGCATTTGGAGTCGCCAAGCTAACTCAAGCTAACTTCGGTCTGGAGTCATGACCCGACCAAACACAGCTAAGTTGTTGGTTTTGTTACTGCTTGTGTACACTGGAGGAATGTACCCTTATGACCGTGCCTCAGGTGGTGTTTTTGCTGATGACTGGGGTCTGGCTAATCATTATGAAATTTTAGAAACAGTGCAAAGGTGGTTAGAGTTTATGGATTGTTTATAGAGATGTGTTGCTTGAATAGTAAGTCAAGAACAGTCGGGGCCAAGATATGTATACAATTTTAGAGCATTGCAGGTTTAGATAAGCCCTCGTGACGAGGCGACCGCATGGTGGGCCAAAATCCTGGAAGGGCGTTAGGACTTTTCAGGTCAGTCTTGGACTGGGGTTTGGTTGAAAATTTATTGGGGATGGCTTGCTCAACTTCTGTTCGACGGGATAGTTGCATTGGGGGGGATCGCTCACTTAAATAGCCTTACCCACGGCAGAATAAATTTAGGGCAAACGAAACAGTACTCAATTAAAGGAACGCAATGCTGGGTTTTGTTACATGTTGTAGGCCGCAGTTAGCGAAAGGCTAATGCTAAAGGCTAATTGTGTTGCGTGCTACATGATAATCTCAACCTTAGAGGTCCACTGCGATGGATTCAAGCCTCTTAAACTTGTTTGTATGTGGTGGAACTGAAAGTTTTACGCAAATGTGAGCTCTGTTATGTGTAATTGTGTGAGTATAACGTATAAAATAGTGACGCTGTAGCGTAATGCTATCGGTCTATTGTGTGGTAAGCATGGGCTTAAGGGGATGTGCGCATGCGTGTGATTTTACGGGGCTAAAACTACAACATGTGTTTATGTGCTAAGCCTACAAAACACGGCATTATGGGTAAGGGTCCTAGGTCCCATTTGGGGGGGTCTGAAGGGGAAAATAGCCACCGAATAGAGAGTTTGGAAAAATCTCCTAGGTGTTAAACGGCTGTTGTTCGAACGTGAAACTATTTGGCGAGATGTAGTAAAGTTATAAATCAAATATATGTTGACGGAGTATAATTAATTAAATTAAAAGACGATTAAAATTAAATGAAATGTTTTGGAGCTATCTATTTAGTAAATGTATGGGCATGTGTTTAATTTTGCGACACTACACTACAGAAAGGGGAGTTTATGGCACGAGATTAGGGAACGTTTTGTTTTACGGCACTAGACGGCACCACGATGGGATGCTGAAACTCAAGCATGAGGTTAAAATGATATTTGCGCATGCGTGGGATTCTGTAAAACAACACATTGGTTAAACTGCAGGGGGAGACAGAGGAACACAGACGACGGAACAAATACGCATAAAGAGATTTTAACACGAATCTTATAAGTTTAAACGGCGGTGGGTTAAGATGAAACTTGTTTTGGGACCTATTGAATTTATAAATTAAATATATTATAATGGATTATAATGGATTGAATTAAATAATTAAATAACGGATTAAAATAATGTTTTTGAGCGATCTATTTAGTTCTGAGTTTAGTCTTAGAGTGAATAATGTAGAACGAATGAATATTGAATGGTTGGAAATACTCAGTGATGGCATTAACTACTAAAATGTGATTCTGTGTCTCTGTTTTTTCCTGTCATATGAGTGGAGCGATACGATACGACAGGAGAGAGGAGGGGTTAACGTGTGACTGACGTGCGTCACGTGACAAGGTGTGACGAGGCAGAGTCAGACGAGAGGATCAGATCAGGCTAGTGCACAAAATCATCCTAACAAGATATGTGATGTTATGACAATTTTACATCGGCTTGGCAAATACTATTTCATTAAAAGTTGTATTTTGGTGGCTCTGTGTATCACTGGGGTTTGATTACAGATGTGTTGGGAATCCAGGATGGATTGAGGATTCTTCTGTAAATTTATGATAATTAGGGGTTATAGAGCAAGGGGTTAAAGGCTTTGTTTATGGGTATTTTAGTCTGAAGATGACTAACTTGCATTTACTTGCAGTTGATGGGTTGTGGTAATATAGCCACCACTAATTGATAAATTGGTGACATAGAATATAGGAATAAAATAATTGTTTTAAATTATTCATAATTTTTGATTGAGGTTTTAATTGGTTTTTTATTTTTAATTAAAAGGGTTTTTGAATAAGGCATTTAATTGAATTTTTTAATATTCATATTTTATTTAATTTGATTTTTTTTGGGGGAGGAGGAAAAAAAAAAAAATTTTTTTTTTTTTTTTTTTTGGGGTTGTTAGGGTTATATTAATAATTTAAGGGGGGAAGCCAGAGGCTATACAGTCTAGAATAACATAGTTCACAATAAAGGAATTTAAAAGGGTTGATATAGGGGAAAATTGACTAAAATAGTAATTATTTAACTAAGGTAGTGTTAGGAGAGACTAATGGCAGATGTTAGTACACCTTTCTCACATACGGATTCAGCACAAAGACACCCACCTTACGAGAAGGAAGCTTTCAGTGATCATCTAGCATGGTGATTATGGCATCAGAGATGAAGACGAATACGAGCAGAAACGACGATGAAGATGAATTCAAAACTCCAGAAGGAAGAAAATGAGAGGTCTGGAACGTGAAGGAGAAGAGGATGATGAAGATGAGTGATTGATGAGAGGTCATGGGTGGAGGGGACTCTGTGATCAGAGGGAAGTGGCAAGAGAGGAAAGAAGAAATGGATACTAGAGATTTGATCTCTGATGAAAGTTGAAGGTACAAGAGCAAAGAAGAAATGGAGAAGTGGAAGAAGTAACACGACTGGATGAAGACCTCAAGAATTGAAGGAGAAGAATAATACAGTGAGGCCAAAGGAAAGGCCACTGGTAAGAAGATGATATTTCAAGAACAGAACTTAGAAGATAACCGTTTGAAGAATACTGATAGGTCCACAACGAGAAGAACCGGACGAAGAAAACTCAATCAAAGACAACTTATAACTGGTGGTGGAGAAGAAGAAAAGAAGTGTTGGTTATGAAGAATCAGAGTGAATCAAATCAACAATCACTGTTACAGCTTCAACTGAACAATATCAAATGCAATTGTATCAGTCAAGGGGGGTACCAGGTGTTATATCCACAGTCAAGGTCTGGACAGACACAGAATTGGAGAGGAAGAGAAAATAGCCAACAATTGAAGTAAAAACAACCGACCATTAGAAGTGATAGTGAATAGGGGAAAAACTTATCTGGGTTCAGTCTAAAGAGGTTAAACATATCACTCTGTAAAATAAACTAATTAGGTTAGGATAGGGATTGGAAGTTGTAAAACAGTTTAATTACTCTTAAGGAATCAATTGAGCTCTGCTATAGAAGTCAAATAGGAATTAAAAGAGACAATATACCAATGACATTGTGGGAAGAGATGCATGGTGTAAATTGAAGTGTTCAATCAGAGGCACACTAGACGACTGACTGTCTGGTAGAATATTTTAAGAAGTAGGGTTTTTGGGAATCATTTGCTTAAAAGATAATATCATAGGAAGGATGATAATGTATTAGATTACCTGTTGGACAATCTGTCTGGGAAAATAAACTTAATAGAGTGACTGTTATTCTGGGTTACATCCTGACACAAAGAGATTTGAGGTTAGGCTAAAGGTGTTTAGTCGGTTTTGCCAAGTCTGTGTGTAATGAGTCAGAAGCAGGTGGGGAACTTTCCCAATCACATAGTCTAAACATTTGGTGGTAGGGGATTTTGTGAAAATCAGGGGAAAAGGTTTTAAATGTTATGAGAGAAAAGATTAGATTAAAATAAGTTAGGAGTAGATTAGGGTTGGAAGAACTCTGAGACAGTAAGCTAAGTTTCAAAGTTAGTAGTAAGACAGAGAGAGAACAGTGAGGAAGGACATTTTAAAGTTTAGTGGGAAGATATGGTAGGAGTTTAAATCGGTTAGGAGCAGATGCATTGAGAAAGTATGTGTTGCTGAATGATTTGAGGGTGATTGAGTATCTATATTTACAGTTTCCAGTAGGGAGATCAAGGTCATTATAGGTGTATTTTGTGTAATCAAAAGTTTGAAAGTCAGGGATTTAGAGATAGGACTGAGATTTGGGGGAAAAAGTGACACTAGTGGGGATGGATGGAAGTACAAGGAAAGAGTTCAAAGTCTTAGGGGAAAACTGGGGGAAAACTAGGAGTAAATAAGGACATTAACACTTCAGTCTATTAGAACAACAGGGAGAAGCAATTTAACTCTTTCAACATTGATAGGTATTAAAGTCATAAATATATTGCATTTGATTATAAGGGAACCAATACAGCATCAATTATAGGGGGAAAATACTGTTATTAGGGTTAGGAGAATAATAATTATAATATGCCATTTAGGATGATGACGTTTCTTTCACAGAGAGAGAGAGAGAGATAATTAGGGAGAATATGTGTATTTATCTAGTGAAAGCATTAAAATTTGTTTTGGTTAAGAATTATTGGTTAAAGGGTTATGTAATGTGTAAGGTAACGCTTATAATGGAAGATTTGAAGTCTGTAGAAGTTTCCACAGTCACAGAGGGAGTTAAGGATAAGTTTATTACAGTAGTCACTCAAACAGTAAATAATACACAGGGGATATGGGTAGCTTTTCCACTAGAAGGAATTAAGGGTTTTAATTCATCAACTAAATCAACAACGTTAATGGTAACTTTGGGAAGGGATTAAGGATACGATGGTAATAGCAAATGTAGGAAGGATGACAACAACTGTTCTGAAATTAAAGGAGGCAGCAAGAGAGACTCAGGGGTTTAGGTTACTACGAATAGGGTTAAAAAGTAGAGCAGATAGTAGTAGAGAGCAATATAGATTAATCTGAAATGGAGAAGAGAGATTCATCATGGAAGCTGCAGGATGGGGTCTTTTGATTTTGATGACAGAGGGGGGGGGTATCTAATCAGTACTGCTCGTTCCTCTGTTGTGAAAGTTAGAGATAGATTAACTCATTCTGTAAGAATCAGTGAGGAATCTTGAGGGTTGATGTCTGTTGGGGATGCCAGCCCAAGACGTGTTAGACGGTCACGCGGCCTCTGTCGGGTATGGGTTAGAGTTATGCTTTGTCATGACTGTGGTATCGGCAACAGTCATTGACCGATAAAATAATGTTGTTGTCAGAACAGTGGTTTAAGCCTAGGGTTTAAGTGTTCTTGGGTAAATGGATTACCCTATGGGAATTGTTAGATGGAAAGTAAAGTCAGGTAACAGTGGAAACCTGAAGTATTCAGGTGAACCAGTGAAGATAAAAGTTGTTGTTGTTCTAATAAAACATATGAGGTAAGGGGTATGTTTATGGGAATATCAGAGTGTGATGAGTATAGGATAACCTTGGATAAGTAATGACAAATAATAGGTTACTTTTTATATATCAGGTAGTAAGAAGAGCAGGACTTTGATGGTTAAAAGATTAGCTTTTGACTGACAATGTGACTATGGGAATTTTAGAGATATTTGGTGGGTTTGTGATGATAGAGTATATTCTTACCCTATGGGGGATAGGATGTTGTTACAGGTCAACGTTTAAGCTTCCATATGAGGTTTTTACCATTAAAAGAGGAGTGGTACCAACACAGAAATCTGAAGCTAGGGTTGAAAATGGGGTGAAAAGAGACATGGCTACATGTCATAGTCGTCAAGCCTGTCATTGAAGGGTAAGTCTAAGGGAGAAGGGGGGACTTCATTCATGGTATGGTGTAACATTTGGGAAGATAATATGGATAAATATTAGTTATACTTTGAGTCCAGATAGTTCAGATAATATCACTGGGGTTATAGATGCATTATAAGGGAGGTGTTTGGGAGATCTGAGAGGATGCAAGATCAATTAGGCCAGTAGGGGCAGTGATGGGTCAGATTTTAGTTTCAGCTTTGATAACACTGTGATGTTTGTAATTTGTTACTGATCTTTGAGAAAGTTATGATATTGAGATAGGTTGGAGAGTGATTCCTGGAGACAACACTCCGATGCCGGTGTTGACTGTTCCTGATCTGGATAAAGATGGATGGACTACTGATGGATAAATATCATTTTTTTTATGAGTTGATTATTTTTCGAATTTTTTTTCAATAGTAGGGTGATGTTGGTATGATTTATGAATCAAGGGGGGGATAGGTTAATGTGATTCATACATCATTTATAGGTCATTTTTATATTCTTAAATTGATGTTGAGGTTTAATTTGAAAATGTTGTTTTGCAAAAGATACTGTTTGGTCGTTTATTTTCTTGTCATTCCAGAAGCATTTGGGAGAACATGTGGAGATTGGAATACTCAAACAAAGACAATATGAAGGGACAATATGACTGGAGGAGATGAAACAAGGAGGGTGTGGCTGATTCCATCATCAACAAGTCCATTGGAAGAGGACACTACAGGGAGATGAAGTGTAGTGGACTACATTCCAGTGTTGGCAATGAAATATAGACATGTGTAATACATAATTGTGTCATATTCTTAGGTATTGATTTTAGTAGAATGATGTTTGATGTTATTGAATGCAGATGAGGATCTTAGATGCTTTTGTTTATTTCGGTGAATGTTTAGGGACAGAGAGGCTAGGAAGGGAGAGTTTCATTGTCCGGTCCTATGGGTTGACCAGCCGTACAATGGATGTTTATGGATAGGATTTTGTTTGCATGTTTGCAGGGGCTTACATGTGTATTTAATTACATCATAGTTTCAAATGCATTTACATGGTTAATGAGGTTATCTGGAGTACCGACGGTGGTTGCCTGGGGCAGAGGGACCGTGAGAGAATTTTACTGTCTTGATTGATATGGATGGATGGCTGCTGGACAGTTTTTCGCTCTTACACTCCATAGAGATTTCTTCATATGTCATAGTAATGTATTCACACTTCATAAACAGGTATTTCATAGAAAGGTATTTACACTCTAAGGGAGAATGTGTTTGGTTTAATGTTAAAGATACTCAATGAGATAAATGGTTAATAGTCATAATCTTATTCTGTTTGTTTTCGAGACGTTTATTTCGTCTCGAAAGGGGGGAATATCGTATCTGAAGATTATGCCTTTGTTAAATGTTTTTCATGACGAAATGGAATGTTGGTTGTTCAGGCCAGAGGGGGGATGTTTTATGATGTTAGTTGAAATGTGCCGCTTGGAGGGTGACGCCCGAGGGGGGACTGGTGATTGGCCAGAAGAGGGGGTAACCCTTATTTTGGTATTGTCTATATAAGAAGGGTTTTAGACAATAAACCCCAGAGCGGTTATTATAATTCGAGGCAACTGCTCTCCAGACAACGCGTGTCTGTAAACTCATGCTGAAGCTTGTGGTCTGAATAAACCTTATGATCAATGTTCAGTATGAGCAGACTCCTTTTGTTCATCAGCAATAATGACCACCATTCATCATATACGACAAGAACACAAAATATACGCTTGTTTTACTCCAATGTTTGTAAACAATGTACAAGTAAACAATCACTGTATAGCCTGTAAACGTGGTTAAAGCTATAATTGTATATCATGGATGGTCAGTTCTTGCGTCCCTAGCTCGATCTATGAATTTGAGACTGGTTACATTTCTCCAGCCCCATTCCTTCAGCTTTTTGGTGGGGGGACCACTTTGTTATTGTTAAAACTGCGGAAGATATAAGGAAGATTGTAATTGCATCAGATTTGTGTGTGCATTGAATCTAAATGACATCCTGACTGAATTACCTGGAATCTGCTGCAGTGCTGCTTCAATATCAGTCCCAGCACGAGAGATGATGGGACAGAAAGACAAGATGACATCACTCTGCTCTGGTGACATCACCTCAGTCAGACCTCTTTGTGTGGTGAGACGATGATGGAATTCCACATGAGACCCCAGAGTATTCCCAGCCACAAAAGTGAAGAATTTCTCCATCCTCATCATATTTTTAGCATTCTTGGGGCCTGGGGGATGTTTGTTTCGGCTTGTTGTGGCGTCGTAAACTCCAGTGTCCTTGTTAGTAGTATCTAACCAACAAGGAAACGCAGCATTTAGCAGGGATTGGATGACAATGCATAGCCTAAATAAAGTGTCAAAATTAATCCCTTTAGATACCTGCAGGTGTTTGTGCTGCAGCTGGGAGAGGCTGGTTGTTCATCTCTGGAGCACTAGTCTTATTTTTCTAGGAAGGAAAGGTTGAGACTTTATTGGTCCAGAATATTCTACACGTTTTCCTATGTAAAAGTCCAATGTGAAGGCACATTGTCAAAGACTTTATCACCTATGGTATATCTGTTAATGATATAACTCCAATAGCCGACATCTACAGCACCTCTTAGAAAATGTTAATCATTAGCTGTAGCCTGTAACCTACCTCTTTAGTTTTGCTTTCATGTTCAACATTCTTGGGGCCTGGGGGATGGTTTCCATCTGCTCTTGTAAGGTTGTGAAATCCGGTGTCGTCATTAGTAGCATCTAAAAAAGAATAATTAGTAATCCGAGTCTGTGTACCACTTGGTTTGCAAGTGAACAAGTTACAATACATAATCTGGAATGTATCATTAATTGAAGTGACCATTGAACAGCAGGAAATCTTACGGGTTGTAGCTTTAATGACAATGCAGAGCCTAAATAAAGTGTGAAAATGTATCCTCTAGATCCCTCAAACTCAACTCTGGACCTCGAAGCCAGTTCCACTGCGTTTTTTCATTGTTCCCCTCTAATCAGGGACCGATTTAGTCCTGGGACACCAGGTGGATGCAATTAATTATCAGGTAGAACAGAAAACCAACAGGCTCCGGACCTCGTAGGTTAAGAGTTGAATACCCCTGCAGATGGTGACTATACCTTCAGGTGTTGCAGCAGCTGGGGAGGGCTGACTAGTCTCTTCTGGAATAGTGGGCTTACTCGTCTAGAAAAAAAGGTGATTTACTGGTTCATAACATTCTTTAGAGAACATTGATGTGTTTTCATTCAGTATAGTTGAAATCTACCTCTGTAGTTTTGCTTTGAAGTTTTACATCCATGGGGACTGGAGGACGTTTGTTTTTGTCTTCTCTTGTACTATCTTGAACTCCAGTGTCTACATCTGCATGAAGCTGGTTTGGATCTTCACATGTTGAGTCTCTGGCCTCCTTGATGACAGCATCTAACAAACAAATATCCCCATGTCTCCATCAGTGCATGATCAGATGGCAGTTTGATTACGCGTCACTACTCATAATGCTTACCTTCAGATGCTTTAGCAGGAGCTGGAGAGGGCTGGTTGGTTGGTTCTGGAGTAGTACTACACCTTTTTGCCTGAAAAAGAGAGGTTGATATTTTTGGTAATTCAAAGACAAATTCACAGTAGGTTTGACATTAAGAACATCTCATAGAACAAGGCCATAGTATGTCATCTGTTGCACTTATTCCTACCTCTTCTGTTTTGCTTTGAAGTTCAACATCCTTGGCCCCTGGGGGAAGTTCATTTCTGTCTTCTCTTGCACTGTCCTGAATTTCAGGGTCTACATTTGCATTAGGTTGGCTTGGATCTTCGGCCTTGTTGATGATAGCATCTAACAAAAACAAATATCCCAATACTTCATAATAAGGCAATATGAAGGGAACACTGCTGCTACCTCAAACTCAAACCAAGGCACATGAATTGAGGAGCAAACTGAAGTAATTAGGAAAATCAGTAACTCTTGGAGGACGGTGAAAATTAATAAAGGTGCTTCTTTATTGTTAAAAGGCAAAACCAATGCATTTAGCCCTCTGCCACAAGGGTTTTAAATTTACAGACAGAATAATGGAGGGGCCTTTTATACATAACAAGATGGCTGGTGTGGTGATACTGATGGATTGTCAGCACTGATGGTTTGCTTACATAGCCGGTTAGGAGAACTAAAGTAGCAGGTTAGTAGAATTAATGTGGCAGGTTAGGAGAACTAACGTGGCAGGTTAGGATCATTAATGTAGCAGGTAGGAGAATGAGGTTAAGGTTAGGAAAAGGGTTAAGGTTACTATAAGCTCCACTCCGTTGATCTAAACTCAGCAAAAAAAGAAACATCCCTTTTTCAGGACCCTGTCTTTCAAAGATAATTCATAAAAATCAAAATAACTTCACAGATCTTCATTGTAAAGGGTTTAAACACTGTTTCCCATGCTTGTTCAATTAACCATAAACAATTAATGAACCTGTACCTGTGGAACGGTCGTTAAGACACTAACGGCTTACAGGCGGTAGGCAATTAAGGTCACAGTTATGAAAACTTAGGACACTAAAGAGGCCTTTCAATGACTCTGAAAAACACCAAAAGAAAGATGCCCAGGGTCCCTGCTCATCTGCGTGAACGTGCCTTAGGCATGCTGCAAGGAGGCATGAGGACTGCAGATGTGGCCAGGGCAATAAATTGCAATGTTTGTACTGTGAGACGCCTAAGACAGCGCTACAGGGAGACAGGACGGACAGCTGATTGTCCTCGCAGTGGCAGACCACGTGTAACAACACCTGCACAGGATCGGGTACATCCGAACATCACACCTGCGGGACTGGTACAGGATGGCAACAACAACTGCCCGAGTTACACCAGGAACGCACAATCCCTCCATCAGTGCTCAGACTGTCCGCAATAGGCTGAGAGAGGCTGGACTGAGGGCTCGTAGGCCTGTTGTAAGGCAGGTCCTCACCAGACATCACCGGCAACAACGTTGCCTATGGGCACAAAACCCACCGTCGCTGGACCAGACAGGACTGGCAAAAAGGGCTCTTCACTGATGAGTCGCGGTTTTGTCTCACCAGGGGTGATGATCGGATTCGTGTTTATTGTCGAAGGAATGAGCGTTACACAGAGGCCTGTACTCTGGAGCAGGATCGATTTGGAGGTGGAGGGTCCGTCATGGTCTGGGGGCGGTGTGTCACAGCATCATCAGACTGAGCTTGTTGTCATTCCAGGCAATCTCAACGCTGTGCGTTACAGGGAAGACATCCTCCTCCTTCATGTGGTACCTTTCCTGCAGGCTCATCTTGACATGACCCTCCAGCATGACAATGCCACCAGCCATACTGCTCGTTCTGTGCGTGATTTCCTGCAAGACAGGAATGTCAGTGTTCTGCCATGGCCAGTGAAGAACCCGGATCTCAATCGCATTGAGCACGTCTGGGACCTGTTGGATCGGAGGGTGAGGGCTAGGGCCATTCCCCATAGATATGTCAGGGAACTTGCAGGTGCCTTGGTGGAAGAGTGGGGTAACATCTCACAGCAAGAACTGGCAAATCTGGTGCAGTCCATGAGGAGATGCACTGCAGTACCTAATGCTTGTTTAAACATTCACTGAGATTATGTTTGCTTATCAATGCAAAATAGGCTACATTGATGCATAGCATATAGATCAGATCAAGGAACCAAGCAAGCAAGCTTCATTACCTACACAACACTCCCCCACCGCTATGGAAGGGATGATACCGCACGTTACAATTTATATGTGGCTCAGAGCGCATCGATTGTCGGAGTGCATTACAAGGAGCCGCCCCTTTTGTGACGAAAAACGACATTTACAATACTGCGATACGCTCCGTAGTGTCAGTCTCTGTAGGGTATAAATCGGCCTTTAGGCTTCGCTAAAACATTAGTTGTCAACAACTGTTATCCCCGACACGACAACTAGATGGAGCTGTACTGGTAGCCACAACCATACCAACTATCAGTCTCGACAAACCATCAGTATATAACACCGGGTTCAGTGACCAATCGCAATGGGAATACAAAACAAAACATGGTGTTATGATATCTGCTAGATGAATTATCCTAACCTGCTATGCAGGTGCGGGCTTAGTGATTTGGAGGCCCCATGTAATTTTTATGGGATTTATAGTAAAGACATAATTTAACTGTAAAAATGTATTACCTTTTATTGTGCCATGAACAAAACCAGTCATTATGTTTTCATTGGATTGTCAAAAAAATCTCTTCAAAAAGTAGGTTACTTTCGCACGTTCATCCAAAATAATTCCAGCACCGCCAACTTTCCTTCAATTCGCAAGTGCTGAAATTATCACTGAAAAAAGCATCCGAGCGAGCGAAACAGCGCCCCTCTGTCTTACTATATGTAGCCCATGTATCTGATGCGGTCTGACCAAAAAGAGTATGACATGCCATAATCTTTTTGACCAGACAGCATCAGATACATAGGCTACAAATACATGTCCTCTGCCTCGACAACAACGGCAGTGTTATCAGCAGCATCTGTCTTTTTACTAAAGAAATGCGTATTGCATCCACCTAGAGCAGCGTTGGGCAACTTTGATGGGGGTGGGGGCCACAACAAATCTGAACTCATCATGAACAATTATTTGATGAAACATTGAATTTGGCCTTACTGCTATTATCCCTTAGAAACGCATTGAATAAAAGATTCATACATGGACAAACAGATCAGTCAAAAATGTAATGATAAGTAAGTATGTTTAGAAGTGTCCTATATCTCAAACATATATGAAAGCTCTGAATTTATATATTTTTTACCGTGGAATTACCCTGTCTCTGGGCTCGTCCCATCGTGTCCTCTGCCTTGACGGTGATAGCAGTATTATCAGAGGCACCTTTCTTTCAACTAAATTGTTTAATACAGTGGGGGGAAAAAGTATTTAGTCAGCCACCAATTGTGCAAGTTCTCCCACTTAAAAAGATGAGAGAGGCCTGTAATTTTCATCATAGGTACACGTCAACTATGACAGACAAATTGAGAAAAAAAAATCAAGAAAATCACATTGTAGGATTTTTAATGAATTTATTAGCAAATTATGGTAGAAAATAAGTATTTGGTCACCTACAAACAAGCAAGATTTCTGGCTCTCACAGACCTGTAACTTCTTCTTTAAGAGGCTCCTCTGTCCTCCACTCGTTACCTGTATTAATGGCACCTGTTTGAACTTGTTATCAGTATAAAAGACACCTGTCCACAACCTCAAACAGTCACACTCCAAACTCCACTATGGCCAAGACCAAAGAGCTGTCAAAGGACACCAGAAACAAAATTGTAGACCTGCACCAGGCTGGGAAGACTAAATCTGCAATAGGTAAGCAGCTTGGTTTGACGAAATCAACTGTGGGAGCAATTATTAGGAAATGGAAGACATACAAGACCACTGATAATCTCCGTCGATCTGGGGCTCCACGCAAGATCTCACCCCGTGGGGTCAAAATGATCACAAGAACGGTGAGCAAAAATCCCAGAACCACACGGGGGGACCTAGTGAATGACCTGCAGAGAGCTGGGACCAAAGTAACAAAGCCTACCATCAGTAACACACTATGCCGCCAGGGACTCAAATCCTGCAGTGCAAGACGTGTCCCCCTGCTTAAGCCAGTACATGTCCAGGCCCATCTGAAGTTTGCTAGAGTGCATTTGGATGATCCAGAAGAGGATTGGGAGAATGTCATATGGTCAGATGAAACCAAAATATAACTTTGTGGTAAAAACTCAACTCGTCGTGTTTGGAGGACAAAGAATGCTGAGTTGCATCCAAAGAACACCATACCTACTGTGAAGCATGGGGGTGGAAACATCATGCTTTGGGGCTGTTTTTCTGCAAAGGGACCAGGACGACTGATCCGTGTAAAGGAAAGAATGAATGGGGCCATGTATCGTGAGATTTTGAGTGAAAACCTCCTTCCATCAGCAAGGGCATTGAAGATGAAACGTGGCTGGGTCTTTCAGCATGACAATGATCCCAAACACATCGCCCGGGCAACGAAGGAGTGGCTTCGTAAGAAGCATTTCAAGGTCCTGGAGTGGCCTAGCCAGTCTCCAGATCTCAACCCCATAGAAAATCTTTAGAGGGAGTTGAAAGTCCGTGTTGCCCAGCGACAGCCCCAAAACATCACTGCTCTAGAGGAGATCTGCATGGAGGAATGGGCCAAAATACCAGCAACAGTGTGTGAAAACCTTGTGAAGACTTACAGAAAATGTTTGACCTGTGTCATTGCCAACAAAGGGTATATAACAAAGTATTGAGAAACTTTTGTTATTGACAAAATACTTATTTTCCACCATAATTTGCAAATAAATTCATTAAAAATCCTACAATGTGATTTTCTGGATTTTTTTCTTCTCAATTTGTCTGTCATAGTTGACGTGTACCTATGATGAAAATTACAGGCCTCTCTCATCTTTTTAAGTGGGAGAACTTGCACAATTGGTGGCTGACTAAATACTTTTTTTCCCCACTGTATGTACAGTACCACTCAAAAGTTTGGACACACCTACTCATTCCAGGGTTTTTCTTCATTTTTACTATTTTCTACATTGTAGAATAATAATGAAGACATCAAAACTATGAAATAACACACATGGAATCATGTAATAACCAACAAAGTGTTAAACAAATCAAAATATATTTTATATTTGAGATTCTTCAAAGTAGCCACCCTTTGCCTTGATGACAGCTTTGCACACTGATGATTGGCGATCGGCGTTCCAATTCATCCCAAAGGTGTTCGATGGGGTTGAGGTCAGTGCTTTGTGCAGGCCAATCAAGTTCTTCCACACAGATCTCGACAAACCATTTCTGTATGGACCTCGCTCTGTGCACGGGGGCATTGTCGTACTGAAACAGGAAAGGGCCTTCCCCAAACTGTTGCCACAAAGTTGGAAGCACAGAATTGTCTAGAATGTCATTGTATGCTGTAGCGTTAACATTTCCCTTCACTGGAACTAAGTGCAGTGTTGGAAAAAGTACCCAAATGTCATACTTGAGTAAAAGTGAAGATACCTTAATAGAAAATGACTCAAGTAAAAGTGAAAGTCACGCAGTAAAATCCTACTTGAGTAAAAGTCTAAAAGTATTTGGTTTTAAATATACTTAAGTATCAAAAGTAAAGGTATAAATCAATTCAAATTCCTTTTATTAAGCAAACCAGACGGCACCATTTTCTTATTTTTTTATTTTATGGATCGCCAGGGGCACGCTCCAACACTCAGACATCATTTACAAACTAAGCATGTGTTTAGTGAGTCTGCCAGATCAGTGGCAGTAGGGATGAGCAGGAATGTTCTCTTGATAAGTGTGTGAATTAGACCATTTTCCTGTCCTGCTAAGTATTCAAAATGTAACAAGTAATTTTGGGTGTCAGGGAAAATGTATGGAGCATACATACATTTCTTTAGGAATGTAGTGAATTAAAAGTAAAAGTTGTCAAAAATATAAATAGTAAAGTAAAGTACAGATACCCAAAAAAAAACTCCTTATTAGTACTTTCAAGTATTTTTACTTAAGTACACGTTTCCACTTCACAATAACAGCATTTACAGTTGACTGGGGCAGCTCTAGCAGGGCAGAAATTTGACAAACTGACTTGTTGGAAAGGTTGCATCCTATGACGGTGCCACGTTGAAAGTCACTGAGCTCTTCAGTAAGGCCATTCTACTGCCAATGTTTGTCTATGGAGATTGCATGGCGGTGTGCTCGATTTTATACACCTGTCAACAATGGGTGTGGGTGAAATAGCCAAATCCACTAATTTGAAGGGATGTCCACATACTAGTATATGTAACTTTTTGGGTCACCCAACAGAATTCACATAGAAATGTTATTTATATGCTTTCCGTGCATTTACATTTACATTTACGTCATTTAGCAGACGCTCTTATCCAGAGCGACTTACAAATTGGTGCATTCACCTTATAGCCAGTGGGATAACCACTTTACAATGTTGTTGTTTTTTGGGGGGGTATTCCTTAAAGAGGTGGGGTTTCAAATGTCTCCGGAAGGTGGTGAGTGAGTAAGTTTCATTTTTGTATCTTTTACTTTCGGTTTTGTAAACCAGCTTCAAACAGCTGAAAGTACAATATTTTGGGTTATGGAAAATATATTTCACAGCGGTTTAGATGGTACAATGATTCTCTACACTATATTTGCTTGTTTTGTCACATAAACTGAAATTAGGCGAACTATAAACATTTTAGCAACCAGGAAATTGAAGAAAGATTTCTGCATAGTGCATCTTTAAGTACCTTTGAACAGGGTATGGTGGTAGGTGCCAGGCGCTCCGGTTTGTGTCAAGAACTGCATTCTGGATTTTTCACACTCAAAAGTTTCCTGTGTGTACCAAGAATGGTGCACCAGCCAAAAGACATCCAACCAACTTGACACAACCGTGGGAAGCATTGGAGTCAACATGGGCCAGTATCCCTGTGGAACACTTTCAACAACTTGTAGAGTCCATGCCCCAACAAATTGAGGCTGTTCTGAGGGCAACAGGTGTGAAGACTGATGACTGGACAACCTTAGCTCCATTAATGAGTAGTCCATAATGTAATAGCTGCCAATAATTAAATAGCTTTTTGTCATTTAAAATGTAATAACGAGTCTCCTAGCAATAGCTAGAGAGTGATAGAGAGAGATAGATGGAAGGTGTAGTACCTCTAACACTCTGGTCCACACCAGTTTCCTGGCCAGCATCACAGTGATGAAGATAGCCGGGTGGTAGTCCACCGTGATGAGGGCCAAGAGGGGCAGGCCTGAGAGACCTAGACGGGGGGACGTAGTGCGGTTAATGTGTGTGTTTGAGTTGCAGTGTGACTTGGCTACAGGAGTAGGCCTAGGTGTCTGTAGCCTGGTCCCAGATGTGTGCTCTTGCCAACTCCATTGCTGTCATTGTCAAGCCAAACATTTGGCATCCCCATGAGTGACAAGGAGTTGGCATGATGGCACAATCAGACTGGGAGTCAGGCTAAGGTCTGCAGCAGCGAGGAGTGTGTGTGAGAGAGAGTGTGTGGAAGAGCCTGTTGTGTCGAGAACAGAACAGTGGAAGATATCTGTCCTCCTCCTCTTTGTTGCCATACCTTCTTGCCCCTCAGGGGAAATATTTCAGATAAGGTCAATAATCTCTACTCTGTGTTGGTCACGTCACTGATTTATTTGACAAGCTTAACCTCCTATGTTAGAGCAGTGATTCCCAACTCCAGTCCGAAAGTACCCCCCAACAGCACACATTTTTGTTGAAGCCCCGGACAAGCACACCTGATTCAACTTGTCAACTGATCATCAAGCCTTCAATGTGTTGAATTAAGTGAGTTTGTCTGGGGCTACAACAAAAATGTGTGCTGTTGGGGAGACTTGAGAACTGGAGTTGGGAAACATTGTGTTAGAGAAGATGGGAGAGAAGATTAAAGGCAGGTAGTTATGGTTGTTATGGTTTGTGCTCTAATGAACACAACCCAGCTTCAATAAAGAACATGTTCAAATCAATAGAGGGCAGCATCAACAGGGTTGAGTTCAGGTGGATGACAATGTACACGTTGAGTGTTTGTGTGTGTGTGTGAGTGAATGAATTCATGAATGAACGGACAGTGGAGGAGCATCCTAGACTGGAAGCCTGGCTGGACAGAATGTAAAGTTTGTGGGAACAGTACACACACACAGCCTCTCGTTTGAGTGGATACAACACAGAGTTAGTGAGAGCCACACAATGGACACAACCACAAAACAAAGCAAGGTAGCTAGCACTATACCTTGATTACTGAATGAGCGGGGAAGGGATGGAAAGGTGCCACCACTGTCACACTCCACTTAGTAGAGCAAATTAAATCAGCCTGGTCTCATAGTCTAGATGTAACATAGTAAACGTTGTTGAGGACATCTCATTTCAAGGATCAGGCAGCTTATTATCCAGTTAATAAGAGTGTATTCAAACAATTGCAAGGGAGATTACACTCAGGATAAATCGGAAAGGAAACTCAAAGTTACAGTCACACACAGTCATTATATACTTCTTCTTACACAAAGAGCTGCTTGCCTCTCCTAAAGGGGAGGCAAGCTTACATGAGAGATAATGGGTACTTGGCTCCACTTCCTTAAAGCATTGTACAGAAGTTCTCACAGACTATATGTCTAAGAGAGGGGAGTGATGAGTACTTTAAAGCCTATTCAGCTGCAAGAAGATTTCAACCTTGAGCTAGGCCTCTAGTGCCCGAAGAGATAAGGAGCCAGCAGAAAATCACTCCTTTGTGAACTGTGAGAAGAGGAACACAAGAAAGTCATGGAAAATTACCAGTTGAATAGCACTATACAACTCAAGCATATTCATATCATTTAAACTGTAACAAAACCATTTTAAATAGCATTTAGACTGTAACAAAACTATTTTACATAGCATTTAGACTGTAACAAAACAATGTTTTCCTCAACAACTTAAATCCGGTACACTCAGATTAGTATGATATGTTACAGTACATTTGGGATGGTTACATAAGACAGATGGTTTCTTAAGGCAAAACAAAATATAGAGTGGGTGGATTTGTGGACATATGACGCGAACATCTAGCAACCCAAAGGTTGTAAATACGAATCTCATCATGGACAACTTTTGCATTTTAACTAATTAGCAACTTTTCAACTACTTACTACTTTTTAGCTACTTTGCAACTACTTAGCATGTTAGCTAACCATTCCCCTAACCTTAACCCTTTTAGCTAACCATGCCTTTGAACCCTTTAACCTAATTCCTAAACTTAACCCTAACCTTAACCCTAACCTTAACCCTAACCCCTAACCTAGCTAGAATTCGTAACATATACATTTAGCAAATTCGTAACATATTGTATGTTTTGCAAATTCGTAACATATAATACAAATTGTAATTCATATAATACGAAATGGGTGATGGACATCCACAAATTAAATACATACCATACGAAACGTAACAAAGCAAACTAGATAAGTATCTCGGATTTACGTACAGAATAATATGAAATGCTCTGAGACCAGGTTGAATTAATGGGAACTGTACAGTAGTAAACCAGATTGTTCTTTATTCCACGATGCTGTTGATGATGAGTGATGATGACTTTGAAAACATAAAAGGCATCCATAATTGCATCAGACACGGGAAGCTGGGTTACCCCTCCAAAATAGCATCTGGTTAGCATCACGTTAGCTAGTAAGCTAGCCTTGTTTGCTTAGCTAATCTAGCTAATGTTGATAACACTTTACCACAATTGATCAATGTGGATACGCAAGACCTGTAAACGCAACATGCAACAATTTCAAAGATTTTACTGAGTTACAGTTCATATAAGGAAATCATTCAATTGAAATAAATTAGGCCCTAATCTATGCATTTCACATGACTGGGAATACAGATATGCATCTGTTGGTCACAGATACCTTTAAAAAAGGTAGGGGCATGGATCAGAAAACCAGTCAGTATCTGGTGTGACCACCATTTGCCTCATGCAGCGCGACACATCTCCTTCACATAGAGTTGATAAGGCTGTTGATTGTGGCCTGTGGAATGTTATCCCACTCCTCTTCAATGGCTGTGCAAAGTTGCTGGATATTGGCGGGAACTGCTACACGCTGTTGTGCACATCAATCCAGAGCATCCCAAACATGCTCAATGGGTGACTTGTCTGGTGAGTATGCAGGCCTGGAAGAACTGGGACATTTTCAGTTTCCAGGAATTGTGTCAAGATCCTTGCGACATGGGGCTGTGCATTATCATGCTGAAACATGAGGTGATGGCGGCAGATGAATGGCACGACAATGGGCCTCAGGGTCTCATCACGGTATCTCTGTGCATTCAAATTGACAAAAATAAAATGTAATTGTGTTCGTTGTCCATAGCTTATGCCTGCCCATACCATAACACCATCGCCACCAACCCTCAGCTGGCTAAAAGTATTTCAATGGTACTTGTTGAAGAATTTTGTGGCAGTTATAGCTTAGAGATGTCTTCAAAAAAGTGCAACTCATATACAGTGGGGGAAAAAAGTATTTAGTCAGCCACCAATTGTGCAAGTTCTCCCACTTAAAAAGATGAGAGAGGCCTGTAATTTTCATCATAGGTACACGTTATGCAAATTATGGTGGAAAATAAGTATTTGGTCACCTACAAACAAGCAAGATTTCTGAATCTCATAGACCTGTAACTTCTTCTTTAAGAGGCTCCTCTGTCCTCCACTCGTTACCTGTATTAATGGCACCTGTTTGAACTTGTTATCAGTATAAAAGACACCTGTCCACAACCTCAAACAGTCACACTCCAAACTCCACTATGGCCAAGACCAAAGAGCTGTCAAAGGACACCAGAAACAAAATTGTAGACCTGCACCAGGCTGGGAAGACTGAATCTGCAATAGGTAAGCAGCTTGGTTTGAAGAAATCAACTGTGGGAGCAATTATTAGGAAATGGAAGACATACAAGACCACTGATAATCTCCCTCGATCTGGGGCTCCACGCAAGATCTCACCCCGTGGGGTCAAAATGATCACAAGAACGGTGAGCAAAAATCCCAGAACCATACGGGGGGACCTAGTGAATGACCTGCAGAGAGCTGGGACCAAAGTAACAAAGCCTACCATCAGTAACACACTACGCCGCCAGGGACTCAAATCCTGCAGTGCCAGACGTGTCCCCCTGCTTAAGCCAGTACATGTCCAGGCCCGTCTGAAGTTTGCTAGAGTGCATTAGGATGATCCAGAAGAGGATTGGGAGAATGTCATATGGTCAGATGAAACCAAAATATAACTTTTTGGTAAAAACTCAACTCGTCGTGTTTGGAGGACAAAGAATGCTGAGTTGCATCCAAAGAACACCATACCTACTGTGAAGCATGGGGGTGGAAACATCATGCTTTGGGGCTGTTTTTCTGCAAAGGGACAAAGACGACTGATCCGTGTAAAGGAAAGAATGAATGGGGCCATATATCGTGAGATTTTGAGTGAAAACATCCTTCCATCAGCAAGGGCATTGAAGATGAAACGTGGTTGGGTCTTTCAGCATGACAATGATCCCAAACACACCGCCCGGGCAACGAAGGAGTAGCTTCGTAAGAAGCATTTCAAGGTCCCGGAGTGGCCTAGCTAGTCTCCAGATCTCAACCCCATAGAAAATGTTTGGAGGGAGTTGAAAGTCCGTGTTGCCCAGCGACAGCCCCAAAACATCACTGCTCTAGAGGAGATCTGCATGGAGGAATGGGCCAAAATACCAGCAACAGTGTGTGAAAACCTTGTGAAGACTTACAGAAAACGTTTGACCTGTGTAATTGCCAACAAAGGGTATATAACAAAGTATTGAGAAACTTTTGTTATTGACGAAATACTTATTTTCCACCATAAAATAAATTCATTAAAAATCCTACAATGTGATTTTCTGGATTTTTTTTCCTCATTTTGTCTGTCATAGTTGACGTGTACCTATGATGAAAATGACAGGCCTCTCTCATCTTTTTAAGTGGGAGAACTTGCACAATTGGTGGCTGACTAAATACTTTTTTCCCCCACTGTAGCCATCGGTCAAGGATGAGTTGATGAGCGAGGTGAGGTAAGGGAGAAGGTCTCCGGAAATGGTCTGGAGAAGAGAGGAGGGGATAGGGTAAAGCGGGCAGGTTGTTGGGCGGCCGGCCGTCACAAGTCGCAAGATTTCATCTGGAGAGAGAGGGGAGAAAGAAGTCAAAGCATAGGGTAGGGCAGTGTGAGCAGGACCAGCGGTGTCCTTTGACTTAATAAATGAGGATCGGATGTCGTCAACCTTCTTTTCAAAATGGTTGACGAAGTCATCCACAGAGGGGGAGGAGGAGGAGGATTCAGCAGGGAGGAGAAGGTGGCAAATAGTTTCCTAGGGTTAGAGGCAGAGGCTTGAAATTTAGAGTGGTAGAAAGTGGCTTTAGCAGCAGAAACAGAGGAAGAGAATGTAAAGAGGAGGGAGTGAAAAGATGACAGGTCCGCAGGGAGTCTAGTTTTCCTCCATTTCCGCTCGGCTGCCTGGAGCCCTGTTCTGTGAGCTCACAATGAGTCGTCAAGCCACGGAGGGGAGGACCGAGCCAGGCGGGAGGATAGGGGACATAGAGAGTCAAAAGACGCAGAAAGGGAGGAGAGGAGGGTCGAGGAGGCAGAATCAGGAGACCGGAGGGAGAAGGATTTAGCAGAGGGAAGAGATGATAGGATGGAAGAGGAGAGAGTTGCGGGAGAGAGAGAGCGAAGGTTGCAACGGCGCATTACCATCTGAGTAGGGGCAGAGTGAGTAGTGTTGGAGGAGAGCGAGAGAGAAAAGGAAACAAAGTAGTGGTCGGAGACTTGGAGGGGAGTTGCAGTGAGATTAGTAGAAGAACAGCATCTAGTAAAGATGAGGTCAAGCGTATTGCCTGCCTTGTGAGTAGGGGGGGGCGGTGAGAGGGTGAGGTCAAAAGAGGAAAGGAGTGGAAAGAAGGAGGCAGAGAGAAATGAGTCGAAGGCAGACGTAGGGAGGTTAAAGTCACCCAGAACTATGAGGGGTGAGCCATCCTCAGGAAAGGAACTTATCAAGGCGTCAAGCTCATTGATGAACTCTCCAAGGGAACCTGGAGGGCGATAAATGACAAGGATGTTAAGCTTGAATGGGCTAGTGACTGTGACAGCATGGAATTCAAATGAGGAGATAGACAGATGGGTCAGGGGGAAAAGAGAGAATGTCCACTTGGGAGAGATGAGGATTCCTGTGCCACCGCCGCGCTGACCAGATGCTCTCGGGGTATGCGAGAACACATGATCAGACGAGGAAAGAGCAGTAGGAGTAGCAGTGTTTTCTGTAGTAATCCATGTTTCCGTCAGTGCCAAGAAGTCGAGAGACTGGAGGGTAGCATAGGCTGAGATGCCTTGTTGGCCGCAGAACGGCAGTTCCAGAGGCTGCCGGAGACCTGGAACTCCATGTGGGTCGTGCGCGCAGGGACCACCAGATTAGAGTGGTAGCAGCCACGCGGTGTGAAGCGTTTGTATGGCCTGTGCAGAGAGGAGAGAACAGGGATAGACAGACACATAGTTGACAGGCTACAGAAAAGGCTACAATAATGCAAAAGAGATCGGAATGAAATGAACTAAACATCTGGGGAAGCGAGAGAGCGGGGCCTCCCTCGACTAACTTCCGCAGAACAACTTGGCAGAACTGTCTTTGTTTCGGGGACAGTCTTCGTTTTGGGGACAGCTGCCACTGAACAAAGAGGTTGTGCTAATAACACTAAGCTAATTGCCTAGCACAAGTGTAGCCACTCCCCCTCCTATTGAGTTGTAATCTGCAGAGAACAAAAGAAGTGGCTGGACCTGCGTCCAGTGTGAATGGGTAGCAATCGCTTCTTAAGCAAACTGGGTAGCTTACTAACTATGACAGACAGACAGAACCAACACAGTTTACAAGTTAAAACAATTCTACTTACAGAATCAGTGTCAAATAGCTTCCTAGCCTTTCTTTGTGCCTAATTTAGTGTGAGCTCAACAAAAGATTGATTCATAAAGCTTTGTAAATCTTATAATGGCTGAGTTACGGTCTGTACAGCTGACTGCAATTTGTTTTTACAGCGTAGGAATAGTCCAATAGTAGAGAACAAAGCCCCCACTAAGCATGGCCTGCTGTGGATGTAAAACAGTTTGACTTGAGGCAGATCAATAAGGTGGCCCTTAGTTAGGGCCAATAGTTTTTCCTGACCGCATGACCTGACATGGAAAATATCTGGGAAAATATCTTGGGCCATGAGTTTTTCCTGGTCAGGACAATCCAGCGAAACCACTCCACAGTTCCTCATTGACCTTCCATATCTGTTCCAGGAGTTTTGTGGGCAGCAGCAGCAAAGTGTGTCTGATGACTTCCCAGCAGACATGGACAGCAAGTATGACTTCTCCGGAGCAGAGGGGAGCAGCATGGACCGTGGGGAACACGTAGGGTCAGGGTTCAGGGAAGAGGGACAAGGCTTCTCCTCAGAGGGGATGGGGACCACAGACCGAGCGACCTGCGGGACGTACAACGGCCAGGCCTCAGTCAAATCCAAGCTGTTTGAGGGCTACAAGAACCCCAACAGCCAGTTCTCAGGACAGATCCGTTCCTACCTATCCTATAGATCCTACCGCTCCTATCACCAGGATGGCTCGGGGGTTGGGGGCCTCACGGCCGAGGCCATGGAGAAGGCCAGAGAAGCCAAGAGGAATAAGAAACCACACAAACAAATGGTACGTCTACACATCTTCTCTCACTGTTACCTGTGTCTCAGAGATGTACTGTGTGTGTATGTTGTCTACCATTGTGTTGTTCTCTCTTTGTTGTAGCTCAGTGAAAGAGCACGAGAGAGAAAGGTACCAGTGACACGGTTAGGGAGACTGGCTAATTTTGGAGGTAAAGCTGTACGTTATTTTGATTTCTAATATGTTTTATTATTGCTCTGTATTTGAATTTGAAGTGCACAAAAGGCTACCATTACAAATGTCAAGTGTATTATATTATCTTTGGGTAGGGAAAGTACTGAAAATGTGATTGGATCAGTAAGATATCGCTGTTGATTACATTGCTATAAGTATTAAGAACTTGATCCTTTTAACTTGGGAATATTGATTTAGTGGCATCAACATAAGGCTCTAATGTCAAAAATAGCGCTTTATTCTGTTTCTGGCTTGAGGTCACCTTTTGATCCCCCATTTCATCCAGACATTACATTAAAGGAAAAGTCTTATGCAACCGATCCACACAAGGCAAACGTACTCTTCTGCCAAAAACATTCAGTGACCACTATTGCTGTAACCAGTGTCAATATCTAGAAATAGAGCCTGTATTTCGGCCTATATTTTTTTTTTACCCTATTATGTTACATTATGTCCCCTTCTCTCACTCAAGCCACCCGTGTACCAAAGTGTCCCACCCACATGCCCCTATGTTTCCTGTCTGTGTCTGCCTAACACAACCCTAGTGTACAAAACAGTGCCCGTCGGCTTATCCTCAACTTGATATATCTACTGCCTGTATGCTGCAGGCCAGTGGGTGAAAGGTGGCCTGTGTGTCTTCATCCTGTGAGTGAGTTGTCCTCTGAGACCTCTCCTCTCCCCTTGACGGCTGGAGGTTAATCTGCACTTTGACCAGTAGTAGGCCTGCAGAGCAGACTACAGATTAGCTATGTGGGAGTTCTTAACTAGTCAAGCCAGTCAACTGCTGCCTCCTCAGAGAAACACAGGCTGAGTTTACGCAGGCAGCTTCTTGGCAAAAGAGACGATCTGATTGTTCAAAAGACTATTAGTGAAAAAATATCTGAATTGGGCTGCCTGTGTAAATGCAGCCACAGAGAGGGAAGCCTCTCTACCCTTATCAACCTGACCTGTACTACACTAGTTAAAGCTCCTGTTTGTTGCTGTGTGAAGGAGATATATTTTGATGGTTTTAGCAGGGTCTTATGTTACCACAGGCTGTTTTGATATTTGGCCCCTTGATGACCTGTAGATACTGTGTGTGTGTGTGTGGAGAAGATAGGACACAATGAGCTGTCTGTCATGTAAGTGTTACCGGTCTCAGTCTGTAGCTGAGGTGGCCTGTAATAGTAAAAAGAACGGACACAAGTTTACGTCTGCAAAGTTCTGGCACTTTCTTTATTCTGAAGAATGGTGCGCGCTGCTTTGCCAGAACTTGCTGTTTCTCCTACTACCACAGTGGAACAGCGCCATCTATTGGCCTGATGGACTACTAATGCTAAAGCATGTAGATATACAATTGAGATTAATTAAGACAAATGCATAAACAAATTGGTTTAATAATAATAAAGGGGTGTCTGTTTTAAGTGACTTTGTTTTTAACCCATTACACTCTCCCCTCTTTTTGATGACTCCTATAGTCAAGTCAATTTCTAGTCAGTGTCTAGCATGACCAGACAAGTGGTGTTCCTTTGTGCCAGTAACCTCCTTGTAAAACTGGATAAGTCATCATGTTTCCAGGCACCATGTAAGAATTGAGCACAAATGCGTTTGCTCCTTATGATTGGTATGTCGGTTGCCCCAGACTCTCATAGCTAAACATTTCTCTGGGCCTTCCAGTGCGCGTGGACCTTCTCACAGGTAAGTCTAACTTTCCATTGACCTCTGGCCGCTGTACTAGCACAACATCTTTAGATTTACAATTTTTAATTAAGTAAGACAAATACATAAACAAATTGGTTAAAAAATAATAATAAAGGGGTGTCTGTTTTTAGTGACTTTGTTTTCAACCCATTACATAAGCACAATGATATCTGAGCGTCCCACCACATCACCTTGCTCTGAGCCAGTGGCTGTGAACAGGATGAGGACAGAACGCTATAGCTGTAGGGCAGCAGAGGCTGACGGAGTCAGAGCTCATGTCATGACAGAGAAAGGTAGGGGGATTCATATGAGCAGCATCTCTAGCCGATATCTGGTCCTGGGTCCTGCTGATCTCTGGGACCTAGACTGATCGATGGCCTGCCCTGCCCCAGCATGGGCCACCTGTCTCTCTGCCAGCATGCTGCACATTTTGTCCCTGTTTGGGAGGTGATCAGATCCATGCAGCGAGCCGATACACAAGTGAGAGCAAAGCCACTCAGGAGCAACTGTTTACTTTGGATTCATACATGTCCCTGACACCATTACAGGGCCAGCTCCGGCATTCTCTATCTTTCATGGGAGGTTGGGGGCGGGGACAGTATTGACCAGTCAATACCGTCCTTCAGCTGGAAGTTAGGGTTGCCAGGTTTGGTGGCATTTGACTAATGTGAGTCTCAATAGACAGACATCTGCCAGTCCAGCACTCTGGAGCCCTATTGGTTTGCTCTCCCTCCCCAATATGACCACATCGCTCAGGGGAGTACCTAGTAGGACCCCCCAGGGCCCTCTCCTCCAGGGGAAAAGTGATGTGCTGTCCCCTGAGGATTGAACATAAATTGGTCTCATGTTGAGAGAGTTGCTGACCGGCTATCCAGTTCCTGATGTCGGTGTACCGATGCGAGGAAATACCTAGCCATGTATGTTTCCTGTTCTGTTCTCTCCTGGTTGTTATTCTGGGTTGGAACATGGATACATTAAATCAACATCATGTTCTCTGAGTTTCAGTTCTCTTTGACAGGTACACATGCTTCAGAATGCTTCCATGTAGAGCTGTTTGTTATTGTAGTCTTACCACGGAAGTTAGCATACCATGATGTTCAAAATGTGTCTAACCAGTACCCTGGTATTACTGTCATCTCCAAAACAAGCCATCTATTTTCCCCCCATAAACTAAATTCCCTATTTCTGTAAGTTGATATCCAGGTGAGCCAGCAGCTTGCTGGTATGTTGTGTCCCGCTGCTTTGTCCTAAACTAACTTGGGGGTGTGAAGCGGCGAGTGCTGTGTGTGACATTGTTCAGAACCCTTGACTTTTCTTCCACATTTTGTTACGTCAAAGCCTTATTCTAAAATTGATGAGGGAAAAAAAACAATCTACACACAATACCCCATAACAACAAAGCAAAAACAGTTTTTTTTAATACACTTTTGCAAATTTTTCCAAACGAAACACTGAAATATCACATTTACAAAAGTATTCAGACCCTTTACTCAGTACTTTGTTGAAGCACCTTTGGCAGTGATTACAGCCTCGAGTCCTCTTGGGTATGACGCTACAAGCTTGGCACACCTGTTTTTGGGGAGTTTCTCCCATTCTTCTCTGCAGATCCTCTCAAGCTCTGTCAGGTTGGATGGGGAGCGTTGCTGCACAGCTATTTTCAGGTCTCTCCAGAGATGTTCGATCAGGTTCAAGTTGGGCTCTGGCTGGGCCACTCAAGGACATTCAGAGACTTGTCCCGAAGCCACTCCTGTGTTGTCTTGGCTGTGTGCTTAGGGTCGTTGTCCTGTTGCAAGGGTGAACCTTCACCCCAGTCTGAAGTCCTGAGCGTTCTGGAGCAGGTTTTCATCAAGGATCTCTCTGTACTTTGATCCGTTCATCTTTCCCTCGATCCTGACCAGTCTCTCAGTCCCTGCCGCTGAAAAACATCCCCACAGCATGATGCTGCCACCACCATGCTTCACCGTAGGGATTGTGCCAGGTTTCCTCCAGACGTGACGCTTGGTATTCAGGCCAAAGAGTTCAATCTTGGTTTCATCAGACCAGAGAATCTTGTTTCTCATGGTCTGAGTCTTTAGGTGCCTTTTGGCAAACTCCATGCAGGCTTTCATGTGCCTTTTTACTGAGGAGAGGCTTCCGTCTGGCCACTCTACCATAAAGGCCTGATTGGTGGAGTGCTGCAAAGATGGTTGTCTTTCTGGAAGGTTCTCCACAGAGAAACTCTAGAGCTCTGTCAGAGTGACCATCAGGTTCTTTGTCACCTCCCTGACCAAGGCCCTTCTCCCCCGATTGCTCAAGATGAGTCTTGGTCATTCCAAACTTCTT
The DNA here is from genome assembly GCF_020615455.1 of Coregonus clupeaformis. Lineage (NCBI taxonomy): Eukaryota > Metazoa > Chordata > Actinopteri > Salmoniformes > Salmonidae > Coregonus > Coregonus clupeaformis. The sequence goes on from NW_025534459.1 coordinate 136,315, forward strand.
ACATTTAAGAATGATAGAGGCCACTGTGTTCTTGGGGACCTTCAATGCTGCAGAAATTTTTTGATACCCTTCCCCAGATCTGTGCCTCGACACTCCTGTCTCAGAGCTCTACGGACAATTCCTTCTACCTCATGGCTTGGTTTTTGCTCTGGCATGCACTTTCTACTGTGGGACCTTATATAGACAGGTGTGTGCCTTTCCAAATCATGTCCAATCAATTGAATTTACCACAGGGGGACTCCAAGTTGTAGAAACATCTCAAGGATGATTCATGGGAATGGGATGCACCTGAGCTCAATTTCGAGTCTCATAGCAAAGGGTCTGAATAGTTATTTAAGTAAGGTATTTCTGTTTTTTATAAATGTGCTGTTTTCGCTTTGTCATTATGGGGTATTGTGTGTAGATTTATGAGGAAAAACATTAATTTAATCAATTTTAGAATAAGGCTGTAACATAACAAAATGTGGAAAAAAGTCAAGGGGTCTGAATACTTTCCGAATGCCCTGTACATGCCATGGAATGTGCTAGTTAGCTGTGATCTTAATTCTGTGCTGTAGATCTGGATTCCCCTCATATTCTCAGTACAGTGACACATTACTCTTCTGTGCCCAAATTCCTGTTTAGTGAAAAGTAGAGATCTATGGCAGAAATAACACCAAGGGGTTGATCCAGACAGTGTTGTAACTGCTCTGCTATCAATTCAACATGGAAGCAAAAGGGTGATTATTCAATGGCTACTGCTATAAAAAATAAAAACAGTGCTGCGGGAAAACAGTGCCCGACAGGCGGGGGCGAAGGACACATATTCCATAATGAATAATAAATTGCTAAATTAATGCATTATGTTAAAATGGGTCATAACTTCAGGACACCAAATTCTAATTGTAATCAGTCAGAAAATGTATTGATTGATCCAGAAGCGCATACAGTGCCTTCAGAAAGTATTTCTGCCACTGGCGTACTACACAAAACAATACCCCATAATGTCAAAGTGGAATTATGTTCATTGTTTTTATGACAAATTAATTGGAAATGATTAATTATTCTGATTCATGCTGAACGGCTTTCCATATCTGGGAAAGGATCCATATCAGGCAGCAGGTGAGCAAGTATCGGATATTGTTTCTGATCAGATGGCACGGCTGTACTAGGTGAAAGGAAGAACTGTTGCTGTGTTCTGCAACATGCTTGACTTGGCTGCTATCAACGCATGCGCGTTGTTCAAGCAGTGCATGAACAACACAATGAGCAGGAGAGACTTCATCATGAGTCTGGCACATGGGCTACGTGAGAGACCTATGATTCCATGCGAGCCAAATTGCGCACAGCTCCCGGGGAGGAGAAACTGCAAGCTGGGCAGATGCACTCGGAACAGAACCCACGACACCCGTTTCAGCTGCAAGTGACTTGTTTGTGGGAAGTGTTGCAATCAAGTGAAAGTAACAAAGATTTGTGGTGACTGTTAGGACAAGGGAGAACGACTACATGAGATCCAACTGTTGTGTGAAGACGCACACCATACTGTGAGCACGAGTGAGGCCACAAATAATGTGACCAATAACTGACAATCATATTTTAAAAAATTCACCGCTGTCATATCAACACTTATATTCATTATAATCCCATTATTGCTTTTGTGCTGATTTTCACTATTCACAAGCACGCTTGGAGCCTATACTGATGTTTAGGCTACTGATATCTTCTGAAATTTTATTAATTGACCGCGTGTCTTGCTCAGGTATTTTTATTTGTTTTGTTATAAAAATAGGCTTTACTGTGTTTCAATGCACATGCTTTTTGTTTCATAGTTGTAATAAAGGCACTCCACGAATATAATGGATTTAAAATTAATTCTGTGTTACTGGTTTTTTGTTTTTACATATAGCCCACAGTAACAAACTAATGAAAATGTTATGTTCTTTCAAATATTTACATTTTATATTCTGTTACCTAACACCTTTTATAAACACAACCAAATGACATTTGTACCAAGCGGTCCAATGAGGCCTTTCTAATTAAATGTATTTATTAGGCTGGTGGCTATTGGTAGTCCTCGAGGCCCAGCTATTCTTTAGGTAAAGTCAGGGACAGGTGGGTTCAAGGTTTTTATTGAAATGAAGTTAAATGTAACTGAAAGACTGAACTGAACTACTACATCTGTGTCTTAAATAGACTAGAGTGGCATAAATGACTGTTCCTAGAGCTAGCAGGAACTGATTTGACCTGACTGATATGTCATGGGGAAAGCAAAAGGCTGGGGGAAGCAATTTACCCAATGGGCTGTACTGTACAATATTGTAATACATTTTGGAGGGCACAATAATCTGAACGTTGTAGATAGAAAGGCCATGTATAGAGCTGGCACGATTCCTTACGCTTCATGACAGAGAACCATGTCTGTTCTACACAATATATTTCTATCTGAACGTTCCATAACGTTGTACCCTACTGAACAACCCAGAGCTTAACATCATGTTATGACAGGATGTGGTGTTTGATTGTTTACACTGTGTTGTGTCCTCACAGGTCTGGCTGTAGGACTGGGTTTGGAGCACTGGCTGAGGTAGCCATGAAGAGTATGAGGCCAAGTGAGGATAACGATAACTGTTTACCATAAACTGTTTCCTACGGTAACTGGAAGCGGGTTTATGTTTGACATTACGTGTACATGCATGCATACTAGACACTTACCCAGATGTAACATGCACGCAATGCCCCTTTGACATTTCTCGCAGGATTTAACCAGTCTAGGAATGACATTGTAACCCTTAATTTGCATGCAATGGACAAGGGCATGATATGATGATGAACCTATACAGACATGCAGAGAGGCATAATAATTAATATCAAAATCAATCATTTGTCACTCAGCGTAGCTAAACACACTAGGCTATAGTTCATAGACTGCTATAGTTAGGCTCAATTGAGGTGTGTGGTCTTAGCGCTTACAAAGGGCCCTTAATGAAAGGCTGTGCTCTGTTAGGGTTTCTAAACTCGTCCCTGGGCCCCCCAGCACTACACAGCTGATTCAAATAATCAAAGCTTGATGATAAGTTGGTTATTTGAATCAGCTGTGTAGTGCTAGGGCAAAAACCAAAATGTGCACCCAGGGGGGCCCCAGGACCGAGTTTGGGGGAAACCCTGCGCTATGTTACACAAGGCCTGCTGTAACTCACAGAGGACAGGTGAGGTCTCCAGCAGTCTTTAACGCCTGGGCCTGCAGCTGTCGGGAGAAGAATTGGAACAGGCTGTTTATTGAGCTGACCTTTCCAGCGCACTCTTAAATTAGTCTTCCGCCATGCCACGGTTGGACCGCTGGAGGTGGTGTGGCAGTCTAATCCAGTGCCGGGGAGATGGGGACATTATACAGCTATTCACAGAGCCATTTTCTCCTTAATACCCTGGAAGAGAGACAAGTACATTGAATCTAGGGCTTTGAATGGAGATCAAACTTTAATCCATGGATCAGAAATGATTGATAAGTTAATAAATCAATCTTTAGTCATAGATTGTATACAAGTACACATCCATTATCAAATGAGCACAATTGCTGCACAATACAGAGTGAGTGTAGTGGTAGAGTATAGTTTGTCATCAGAGCAGATCTACTGGGGGAGACTTTGGTCTACTCTTCCAGTGCACTGCGCTCTGATGTAATGGTAATCAAGACTGTCCTGGGGGATATAGTAGTGTGGCTGAGGTAATCTTGGAGCAAGATACCTTAAGTCCTTTTTAAATCTCCTTCTGCTCCTAAAGCCTTAGTATGTACTGCTCTGGCTCCTGATGTCAGTGTGGCCCACTGACACACATTCTCCCCCTCACTCCACCTGGGCTGCCTGGCAGGTGGGCCTCTTTCTCTGCTGGAGGGTGTCTGAGGGCATCAAACCGGACCGACTGGTGCTGCTACACAAAGCACTACCTAGAACAGGGCTGCCCAATTCGGGTCCTGGAGGGCCGAAACACTTCCTCCAAATCAGAGACTAATTCAGACCTGGGACACCAGGTGTGTGCAGTTAACTACCAGGTAGAAACAAAAAAACGAAGACTTTCGGCCCTCCAGGATCGGAATTGGGCAGCACTGACTTAGAGAGAGAAGAGATTCCTGGTCTGATTGTTTAGCTCACTGGTTTATGAAAATGCCTAGTTTTGAAAAGAAATGTTTTGTTAAATGTCTAGAATGTGGGTAGGCTTTAAGCTGATTTGTGTCCAGGCTGTGCCCTGGTGTAACTTCATCCAGGGAGAGCAGCAGGGAGGGAGGGAGGAGTAAGGTGATCCCCAGTGTAGACGCCACACGTGGAGCCTAATGAGTTAATCAGCGACTACGCTTCACCAACAGACCCAGGAATATAGAGCACATACACACTGACGTACACACCCCACATGGACTGAACACACTACAGTATAGCCAGCAAAGACATTCACACGTCAGGCCTCAGCGGTCTTCTAGTAAACACGTTTTAGTTTTTTTTTATGGGAATGGGGTGCTCTAGACAGGGTGTGAGGAAGAGAGCTGGTGTTCTATACCATGTGTTGAGAGTGTCAATAGCGTGGTCAGGAATTATCATATCAATGCTTTGACTTAACAGCTGGCCACCTTTACCTCAAATGATCTCAACTCGAGTTGCAGTTACATATCATTTATTAAAGAGTTATCTCCCTTAAGCCATACCTGTACTACCTATCCACTAAACCCATGAGATTCAACATTAGTTCACCTCTCGCCAGGAAAATCACATTTTCCATGCCAACCTCAGAGTATAGCATAGAGCTGACTGTTATTTCTCCCCTCAGCTGACAAGACTGTTCTGGACTCCAGTCCGTTCCTATCAGAGGCTAACGCAGAGCGGATCGTCAGGACACTGTGTAAGGTCCGTGGCGCTGCACTCAAACTGGGACAGATGCTCAGCATTCAAGGTGAGAACTGGCTTACTTTGGGATCCTTATTGTAATACACACCTCCAGTAGCACCTTCTCTGTTCTCAAAACATTGTCTCTCTTTTCGACCCCAGTCACCCCTCTATGCTGCTCTGTTCCCTATGGTTATTTGTTGTGTGTGTGTGTTTGTGTCTTTGCCATACCGTCTTTTTACTGCCCACTTCAGCAATGTCTACTGTGCTGCAGCATGGCAGGTGTCACGGTTTCGGCCGAGGCTGCCTCTCTTCCTTGCTCGGGCAGGCTTTGGCGGTCGTCGTCTCCGGAGTACTAGCTGCCACCGTTGTATGTTTCGATGTTCGTTTGGTTTTGTCTTGATGTTGTACACCTGTTATCGTTTAGCGTTCATTATTGTCCTATAAGTTCTCGTTGTGTTTGTCATGTGTTGTGTGTGATTGAACTTGCTGTCATGTATGTCTGTGCTTCGTTCTCTCCTCTGTGTTGGAGAGGTTCTCGCACGTGTTTGTGCGTTATTGTTATTTTGTTTGATTTTACGCCTGTGTGCGTAATCGCTCGTATTCCAAGCTCTTTTGACTCGTTTTGAGTTTTGGTTCACTAAAGTCTATTGGACTAAGTTCCTGCGTCCTGCGCTTGATTCCTGCACCACACCTTCACTGCACACCTTCTGACAGCAGGCTTCATGACCCTTTCCCCTAGTGTCAGGGAAGCCATGAGTCATCTTCATAACCTCCACTGGGCTGATACTGTGAGGCTTTCCTCCAGCCTCTGTAGATGACTATGTGACAGAGACAGGAGTTATTTCTGTCCCTCTCCCACCTTACTGGCATCTATTCATGCATCACCTAGTTCACCTCAGGTTGGGTCACAACAACACACAGCACTTTTATTTCAAATGCCCATCCTTAATTCCCAACTGCTCCAGCTAGCTGGTATTCAGCGTCACAGGGCACAGCATAAGATTAATGCAACTCAATGCACTGGCATTCTCCTGCCATTGTCATGTCAGTTGTGTGACACATACCACATGTACTACTGAGGGACAGCAACAGCCAAGGCATAGCCAGGGTTCAAAATAAGCCACCAGCCATGACAGAACTGCAACCTTTGAGTTTTGAAGTGGCCGGTCTATACCAAAGCTCCATAATCGCTGCTTGTTAGAAAACAACTGATATTTCCCTATGTAAACAGAGGTGACTAAGCTAGTGTCCTCTACTGTTTTTAGACAAAACTGTTTTTCAAACTGGCTTGGTATTCTAGGAAGGTGTTGCATACAGGTAGGTCTTAACTGTATACAGAAGCTCAGTAATAGATTTAGTAGTAGAATTTCAGTAGTTATTGTCGTCAACCTGGGACATACACTACCGGTCAAACTTTTTAGAACACCTACTCATTCAATGGTTTTTCTTTATTTTTACTATTTTCTACATTGTAGAATAACAGTGAAGACATCAAAACTATGAAATAACACATATGGAATCATGTAGTAACCAAAAATATATATATTTGAGATTCTTAAAATAGCCACCCTTTGCCTTGATGACAGCTTTGCACACTCTTGGCATTCTCTCAACCAGCTTCACCTGGAATGCTTTTCCAACAGTCTTGAAGGAGTTCCCACATACGCTGAGCACTTGTTGGCTGCTTTTCCTTCACTCTGTGGTCCGACTCTGCGATACAAGTCAATGTTAGGATGGTGTTCTTAATGTTTCGTACACTGTGTACATTACACTTATCCTTACAACGCAATTACTTGGAGACACCAGTTAGACCCCTCACTCAAACCCTTGTATACATTCTTATTATGTTACTGAATGTATCCAGAGTATTTGCATGGTTTCGTTATTGACAAATGCTGCGAAATGTACAGTAAATGTGAAATGCACATGAAATCAACAGTGTAATGTTTGGATTCACTCTTGTCAGATTAACTGTTTTGTCCTCACCTTTGGTCTGATAATTTCCTCATGAACTCCAAAGGGTTCTCTTTAAATTGCTACCATGGCCATGCATATGCTTTTCATATTTATTCTGTTAGATGTGTAGTTCCTACATGCATAATCTATGAGCAGAATTACTTTCTTACCTCAATTACCCACGAAATCCCTAGTTTGAAAGTGACTGTTTTTCTGTACGCTGTGCTTCGTCATTTTCCCCAACATGGGCCAGCCCCCTAGCAATTCGAGTTCTAGCCAGCTAGCAAGATGCACACTCAGCAGAGCGGAAGAGACCACAATGACGTGGTGCACATATGTGACGCGTATGCAATTTTCGGGGACCACTTTTGGCTACGTTCAGAACGACTGGCTAAAAAGTATACAAAAGTAACAGAATCTCTTTAATGATTGGCTCAATGGCTGTCTAATCATAACAGATACATGTGTCTGTTCCTCAGACAAGTCAAGATAAACATCCGTAATTTAAAGTAAGACAGGTAAAATCACCACTTAGGTAATTCTCAGTTCAGAAAACAGGCCGATGGATGTGATTCAGAGAATAGATTTTTGTTCTGCCGAACTAAGCCTAAATACTGAGTAAAGTCACCCTCACTCACAATCAGCCGGATCGGGCAGGAATCTCTTCCTCTGACCTCTGTGTTTTTTTTGGGTCGAGTTAATGTGTTTTCCTGCCGTTCTCCTCCGGTGCTTTTTCCCACTTGTTGTCGGAATGTTTATACTGTTGTAGATCTTACCCACAATGCCCTGCAGCGCAGCTCACACCGCTTTGTTTTGGTTAACATGCACAGACATCGCTGTTGCTATAACAAATCTGAGGGACCTTTACGGCATTACCAGCTTCAGTTATGTGAAGGTGGTTGCTGTGCCAAACGTCTTGGCCTCCCAGAGACATTTAGTGAACACTGGCAAGGACCTGTGAACTGTGAAGAACTCTATCTAAATTCCCAGAGGTTCCAATGGCTTAGATTTTATTTATATTGATTGGTCATTTTGAACTGAACAAGACATTGTGATTAAGACCTGTAATTTCCTTTCATAGTGTAATGCACAGGTTGACAGACAGGAACAAGACAGCTTGTCTCCTCATGTTTTGTTTTGACTGTTGTGCGTCAATCAGCCTGATCAGTCATTCACCTCCATCTCCCGCTCTTCTGTGTTTCAGATGATGCCTTCATCAACCCCCAGCTGGCCAAGATATTTGAGCGTGTGAGACAGAGTGCAGACTTCATGCCCATCAAGCAGATGACGGTAATGTCTCACCTTTAATAACCTGCCCTTAAGTACCCTCGTCGCTAGCCCTTTAGCCCCTGGCTATAAAGGGGAGTACTAGAAAACAAATGAGTACCAAGCTGCTCTTTTGAGTCATGAATTAGTCAGTCAGTCAGTCCGTCATGACGACAATGAAAGTGAATAAAGATACCTATCAGATCTGTTGTAACCCCAGTCTTCTAATAAGTGTCGTGACGTGACTTACTTGAATGTATGACTGTTATTTATCGAATCACCTAACTATGTTTAATTGTCACTCGATTAAATTAATCATGTAACAATGAACTCATTAGGAATTTGGGGCACCACGGAAGAAATTGTTTAACGAGTTACCATCTCCCGAATGAAACTCTTAGAAGATATATATGTTATATATCGATAAATCACTTATCAAATAATTACCTCTTATCAGTCACATTCTGAACGTCGCATAATCCTTGAACCTGCAAGAACCCTAACCTTATTGATGAATCAGCAATAAACAAATTGGCTTAATTATTTATTAACTAACTAAATAATAACACAATACAAACCCACACACAGGTTATTGATTACTAATGTAATACAATGAAAACAGGTCCCTAGTGGACTGGACAAACAATAGCATGAATGCTTGGGTAGAAGGAGGGTCTGAGTGGAAGGCAGAGACAGATTCAAACTATTGTGGTTACTTTGGAAAATATGCTACACAAATGCTTAAAACCCCACTAAACGCTCATTTGGATTAGAAATGCAATATGTATTTATGTGTAGCTGTCCTCCATAGTTGAGTTGATGATGTAGGACTCTGGTTTGCCCACCAGAGATCCCAATGTCCTTGGTAGAGTTTCTGGTCGTAGTTGTGGTTAGAATGGATACTTGTCGGAGAGGGATTGTCCTTTCCAACTCGTGTCTTTAGTGAAAGTTCTCTAGACGACTATACATGCCAGCTGCAGACTGAGATGATAAGGTCTAGTGCATTGTCTTCTTCACCTCGTGTAGAGGTTGAGAGTTTCAGAATTTCTCAATTTCAACGTCTGACGTTTTCTGGTCTAACCATTTTATAACGTTTAGCTCAAGCTTCACGTCTGCTGGTCTTGTAGAGTGTCAACCCTTTTAAGCCTTGGGCTTCCTGGTCTAATGTTAAAATGTTTTTCAAGGCTTTTTATGCACTCTGGGTAAAAGGATCGTTCCATCATGTTTGTGCTCATCTGGGCATGGCCACTGACTGAGAACAAATCAATATGGAAAACAATCATCTCATCTAGAATGCTATAATCACATTGTTATCTTCACAAAAGTATTATTATACTTAATCATTCGTTTAATACAACAATTAGATGCAAACCTCATAACTGGGAAGTGTACACCCCCAGAGATACAGTTATGTTGTTCCACCGTCTTTAATGACATCACAACATAAACTCAGCAAAAAAAGAAACATCCTCTCACTGTCAACTGCGTTTATTTTCAGCAAACTTAACATGTGTAAATATTTGTATGAACATAACAAGATTCAACAACTGAGACATAAACTGAACAAGTTCCACAGACATGTGACTAACAGAAATTGAATAATGTGTCCCTGAACAAAGGGGGGGTCAATATCAGTCAGTATCTGGTGTGGCCACCAGCTGCATTAAGTACTGCAGTGCATCTCCTCCACATGGACTGCACCAGATTTGCCAGTTCTTGCTGTGAGATGTTACCCCACTCTTCCATCAAGGCACCTGCAAGTTCCCTGACATTTCTGGGGGGAATGGCCCTAGCCCTCACCCTCTGATCCAACAGGTCCCAGACGTGCTCAATGGGATTGAAATCTGGGCTCTTCGCTGGCCATGGCAGAACACTTACATTCCTGTCTTGCAGGAAATCATGCACCGAATGAGCAGTATGGCTGGTGGCATTGTCATGCTGGAGGGTCATGTCAGGATGAGCCTGCAAGAAGGGTACCACATGAGGGAGGAGGATGTCATCCCTGTAACGCACAGCGTTGAGATTGTCTGCAATGACAACAAGCTCAGTCCGATGATGCTGTGACACACCGCCCCAGACCATGACGGACCCTCCACCTCCAAATCGATCCCGCTCCAGAGTACAGGCCTCGGTGTAACGCTCATTCCTTCGACGATAAACGCAAATCCGACATCACCTCTGGTGAGACAAAACCACAACTCGTCAGTGAAGAGCACTTTTTGCCAGTCCTGTCTGGTCCAGCGATGGTGGGTTTGTGCCCATAGGTGAAGTTGTTGCCGGCGATGTCTTACAACAGGCCTACAAGCCCTCAGTCCAGCCTCTCTCAGCCTATTGCGGACAGCCTGAGCACTGATGGAGGGATTGTGCGTTCCTGGTGTAACTCGGGCAGTTGTTGTTGCCATCCTGTACCAGTCCCGCAGGTGTGATGTTCGGATGTACTGATCCTGTGCAGGTGTTGTTACACGTGTTCTGCCACTTTGAGGACGATCAGCTGTCCGTCCTGTCTCCCTGTAGCACTGTCTTAGGCGTCTCACAGTACGGACATTGCAATTTATTGCCCTGGCCACATCTGCAGTCCTCATGCCTCCTTGCAGCAAGCCTAAGGCACGTTTACGCAGATGAGCAGGGACCCTGGGCATCTTTCTTTTGGTGTTTTTTGGAGTCAGTAGAAAGGCCTCTTTAGTGTCCTAAGTTTTCATAACTGTGACCTTAATTGCCTACCATCTGTAAGCTGTTAGTGTCTTAACGACCGTTCCACAGGTGCATGTTCATTAATTGTTTATGGTTCATTGAACAAGCATGGGAAGCAGTGTTTAAACCCTTTACAATGAAGATCTGTGAAGTTATTTGTTTTTTTACGAATTATCTTTGAAAGACAGGGTCCTGAAGAAAAAGGGACATTTCTTTTTTTGCTGAGTTTAGTAACGAATTTGACATGATTGTTCTTTAAGTCCCTACCGACCATTTCCCACATTATTTTATACAAATGTTGTTTCATTATCCACTTTTGGATGTTGGAGTCTTGGCAGGAAGACTTCCTTTGTTAAAAGGTTTTTTTTCTCCCAATACTTCATGGCAAGGAAGAGAGAGTGGTATTTACGACCGGTCATAAAACTGGCCCCGGGAAAGGGGGTGTTCAAACCTTTGCCTAGCCGGCAGTTTGATCCTCAACCCATGAGGGCAAGTCATGACATAAGGTACCATCGTTGAAGGCTATAAGCCCATCGCAGTGATACCTAATGGCAGCTCCCTCAACAGTGTATCTGTGTGTATGTGTCCTTTTCCCTGTGTAGAAATCCATCAACAACGACCTTGGCCCTAACTGGAGGGACAAGCTGGATTCGTTTGAGGAGCGGCCGTTTGCTGCGGCCTCCATCGGACAGGTCCATCTGGCTAAGATGAAGGATGGCAGGGAGGTGGCCATGAAGATCCAGGTGAGATGGAGACCTGGGAGTTATTCAGCAGGATGCAGTGTTCTACACGATGACAGACCAATATATTTCTATATCTGAACATTCTGTAATGTTGCACCCTCCTGAACAAACCTCTGGTAGGAGTTCAGTTACATCACAGTATAGGTATTTTATATCCTCTGTTTTTACATTAAAGGCCTCATCTGCTACAGTGATGTAATAGTCCAAAGTGTAGAAATTACCGATGTTGAATGAGAGAGAACTAATGTCAGCAATGACCACAAGCATTAGCTCCACAATCTGATTGTTTTTCTGCTGTTCTCATGGCTCCATTTAAGGCAATGCTCGTCTTTCCTTGAAGAGATAAAAGAAGTCTGTAGCTTTTATTCATGACCTTTTGAAGCACATGGGAATGTGTTGTGTGTCAACTCCATATTGTTTATCTTAAAATACTTTAGAGTAAGCTCTGTTGTCATAAACTGTAGAGATTTATCTCCAAAATTGTATATAGACATGGCTCTTAGTGCTTTTCAGAAGTTTAAATTACCGTCTCCATTTCCCTCATTATGGCAGTGTTTTGTTTTCACGTCAGAGCTTGTCGTCAGGGCTGGTTTTTGGTGTCAGAGTCAAACTGGTAAACACGGTTGTTTTGTCATGCTGTTTCTCCTGCTCCGTTTGTCCCATGCAGTACCCCGGAGTGGCTAAAAGCATCGACAGTGACGTCAACAACCTGATGACTCTCCTCACCATGAGCAACGCACTGCCTGAAGGTGACTATCCCTGAACGGATTTCAGATTTGTTTTGTAGAATTCAATTTTTTATTTTATGGTTTTTATTTGTAGCATGACGTAGTAATCACATTTATGACCTAGCGTAAATCACACATGCAGCACAACATAACGTGGAGAATATACTGCCCCCCTCCCTGTAAGCACACACTCTGATCCTGCCCTGATCCTGTTCGCACACACATACAGGACTCTATTTTAACAACCCTAACGCAATGGTAAATCTAAGAGCAGGCGGTAGCGCAATAGGTTCGGGGTGTGTCAGAAATATTTTTGCTATTTTCACAACCAGAATTATGGAAGCAGTAGCTGGCGGTGGCGGCGAAATGACTGGGTTTTGATGAATAAACAAGTTGAAGGCGTGTTGAGGCTTGACCCCTCACTGGCCAATCAGAACGTACTCCATGGCTAAATATGTGGTTGCTTCAAGTCGTGTACTTACGGTCTTTTATGTATTACGTTGTCATCGACTCCAATTCGAATGTTAGTCCATTATAGCCTAGTTTGTTAAATAGCCTACAGAAACAAAATATAAAAATCTAGCCTTATCCCATATTTGCTAAATATGCATGGCTTAAATATGGAAATATATTGTTAACATAGCATTCGCACTGACATGGGCCTACTGTATTATGCATTATGTCTGGCATGTGTCGATTGATGAATGGTGGCAATTATTGCTATCAACAAAGAGGAGTAACACTCCGTTCTGGGGTTTATTGTCAAAACCTTCAAAACACTGCAAAAAGGTTATTTCTGGTCATCTCCCTCGAGCGTCACCTCAAAAGGCACATCAAATAATATAAAACATCCCCCTTCTTGCACTAAATGAAACAACATCCATTTCTTCATGAAAAACATTTAACACAGACATAATCCAATACACTACACATGGGCATGCCAAACGTTGTCAATAAGCAAGATTAAATTCCCTATTGATAAGACCTAAAAAGACAGTTAATCATTTGAATCAAATTCTAATAAAATTAAACAACAAATAGGCTTTGTCTAAATACCGTTACAGTTACCATAATTGCTCCCCGTGGGCATATTAGACCTAAGACAATGTAGACTATAGAGGGTTTAACGCACATCCAAACTTTTCACAGGAGCTGGAAAAATATCCAATATAAAGAGAAAGGGGGAATGTCCATTCACCATTACTGCTCCCCAAATATATGTAGCTATAGCCTACCATCGCCGTTGATATGGCCGTGAAAGGTAAACAAAAAAACGGGCAAACATAGTCTACAAGCGGATTCAGCACCACAGACAGCGATCGGATTTCCCGCAATTTGACAGTTAGGTCCAACAGAGGAAAGTTGAAGATGCATAAAATAAGGGCAAAAAACAATAAGAAGTCTTTTTAAACATTGGTGATGGACATAAGACTACTATGTGCACCTCCGCTGGTAAAAATCAATGCCATAACATATTGTGTTACCGCTAAGACCAGCTTTCGGTCCCTCTTAAATATCCCTAGTTGCGCAGACTTATATTGGCACACGTTTTTAAGGACACACCTCAAATATTTCCCCACCTCAGCGCAAGCAAACTGATGTTAGACAGGTAAATTGCAGAACCTGGTGTAAGGGGTGGAAAATGCCAGTGCGCCACTTTTTACATGACGAAATTATAAACTAACGTGCGTTTGACACTTGTGCCTCCTTACCGCCAGACGAAAATAGAGCCCACAATGTCATAGATAGCAGAGTCACCCAGCAGATGATCAATGATGGTGTCCAATACCCATCAGTCTGGGCCTCCACTGAGTCTGTACTCTGGGAATGATCCAAGCACACATCCCTCTCTACATGAGACCTCAGTCAACAATAATCAATCTGTTTCTCTGTCTCTCTCTCACTCTTTCTCCCTCTGTTAACATCTTGTGCAGGTCTCTTCCCTGAGCATCTGATTGAGGTGATGAGCAGAGAGCTGGCACTGGAATGTGATTACATAAGAGAGGCCAAATGTGCCAAGAAATTCCAGTGAGTGATCAAAACAACCAGATGAGCTTCCTCTTAAAGACCACCTCCCCATAACTACTTTCATCATCTAATCGTCACTGCAAGCTCCAGAAATGAAATAAAGGGGGAAAGATTGCTTTATCTTTTGGATGAAGTTGGATGTAGCCAAGCAATAGGAATTTGTGATGCCTCAAGCTGTGGCTTTTTATTGAGCACTTAGTAAATACATCTCTCCCAAGGGGGCCATGGTAAATGAATCTCTTAAACACAGTGCCTTTTCCAGATCATGGTGGGAGGACAACACAACATATGACTCCAGATCAGGAAATGTACTGTAGCCTGTAGGGTCTAAGAATAGCCACTCTAGCCCTCTGGGGAGCGTTGGGTTTGATGACTTGATATAAATGTGCACCATTCGCCTGCAGCCAGCATTTAAATATAGCTGATCTGGACATAATACAAGAAGACAACAAGCACCCCCTCCCCATGCCATCTCCTCATGCCCCCCCGTCCCCGCGCCATCATCCCCGGGTCTGTTGACAGGAAGGCAGGGTGAGAGATATGGTTTATGTCCAGAGAGGAGGCTCCTGTTACACACGGTACGCACCAGCTGTGGATGACATGCTTTTTCACCTTGACCATGGCCGGTGACACGCTCCCTTCTATACATGTTCATACAGTATGTGGTTCCCCCTTCCATTAAACAGGGATTTCTACAGCCCCAAGCACATGGAGTTAGAGTGTAGACACTGGAGGATTATTTGAGGGATTGTGGAGATGCAATTAGTTTTTGTTGAGGTCACTCACTGATAAATCTGTGGAGTTTGAAGAGAAGATATACCGCGTTATTTTAAGTTCATACAGTAACATAATGCTATTTGAAAACAATGGAAATATCCTGTGAACTGTCATGACATAAATAATGTACATATACTCCCATTTAATCTTAAATGCTGAGTTGTCCAGCTGTAGTTTTCAGAGCTGTGTGTTGTGGTGTTCAGGCGTCTGATGAGTATTATGTGATTGGTCCAGGGAGCTGCTGAAAGACCACCCGTTCTTCTACGTACCAGACGTAATAGACGAGCTGAGCAGCAACGCCGTCCTCACCACAGAGCTGGTCCCCGGCTTCCCCTCTGGACCAGGCTGAACAACTCTCCCAGGAACTCAAAAACGAGGTCAGTATATGCTGCAACTGTGTTCAATAACAAATACATTAACAAAGGCCACCATTGTGTATTTTGGTACTTACTACATACTTACTTATGGTACATTGTGTAAATGTGGATTTTGATGTGTGTTTTCTGCTTGCCAAGCTTGATTTGATGTGTAAAACAAACGCCACTACAACAACCTAATTTCTGTCACCTCACCCACCAAAACACCTGCTACAGTGTATTACTGCCACTTGGTGGTGAAATTGCAGACTGAAAGATGTGTGATCTTTAAGTATCTTTCTCTCTCTCTGCCTCTGTCTCTATGTGTGTGTCAGATCTGTGAGAATATCCTGAAACTTTGTTTAAGGGAGCTGTTTGAGTTCAGATACATGCAGACTGACCCCAACTGGTCCAACTTCTTCTACGACCCACAGACACACAGAGTGAGTCTGCCTTTTAACTCTTGTTATCAACTTCATCATTAGTCCTGTAACTAATTTTGATGACCTTCCTAAAGGTTGTCTCTGTTTAAATGGATCTTCCGTCTTCTTGGTGTCTTCTGTAGAGCATGCTAATCCTATACAGTAGCACGATGTTGCTGAATGCTTAGAATGACTAAACATTACTACTGTTCCATCCATAGGTTGCGTTGTTGGATTTCGGAGCCACAAGAGGATTTAGTGAGGACTTCACTGACATTTACATTGAGGTAAGATATTAGACTTTATCCCACAACAAAACATAACAGATCAAAATGATTTATTCGATGTGTGTGGCGTTCATTGTGTTTTAATCAGCTCATCAAGTCAGCAGCAGAGGGAGACAGAGAGGGGGTTCGGAAGAGATCAGTAGACATGAAGTTCCTCACAGGTTATGAGTCAAAGGTGAGTCACATCATTCGTTCTGAACATATGAGTCAACAATGCCACATACTAGTTTATTTAGTCGTAGACAATGAATTGAGAAGGCTCTCCATTACTCCATGGCATAAACTGAGTAGTGAATACCCATAACTTAATTACAATGGCTCCCCCTGAACCCACTAAAACACAAACACATACAGGTTATTACTCTCTCTGATTATGTTCTGCCCGTCCCTCAGTCCATGGTGAATGCCCATGTGGACGCGGTGATGATCCTGGGCGAGGCCTTTGCCTCCACGGAGCCTTTTAACTTCGGAGCCCAGAGCACCACGGAGCGCATCCACAACCTGATCCCTGTGATGCTGAAGCAGCGCCTCACCCCGCCCCCCGAGGAGACCTACTCCCTCCACCGCAAGATGGGCGGCTCCTTCCTCATCTGCTCCCGCCTTGACGCCAAGCTCGGCTGCAAGAACATGTTCCAGGAGGCCTATAACAACTACTGGAGGGACCGCCCCCAACCGACCAAGCCAGTGACGGACACCGCAGAGGGCCAATCGCAGGGCTACAGCAGCAGGGTTAGAGAGGATGTGTGGACTATAAGGGGAGGGATATTGACCCTAGCCAGACTTGCTCTGCTGTTAATGTTATGTATATGGATGGCATTTTTTTCCTCGTCCCTCCCCCGAACCAGAATCTGTGTTTATGTATGTGTGTGTGTGTGTGTGTGTGTATGTATATGTATATTTTTTTGTGTGTGTGTGCATGTGTTATTAGGAGTATATTAACCATGGCTGTCCAGTTAACATATTCACAAGATGTATCAGATGGTTGGTTGTATAGGTTGAGTTAACTGGGATAAATGCCATGATGTGTGTCTGAGAGAGAATTGTAAAGCTATTGTGAAATCAAGACAGTTGGTTTCTTGTGACGTGGGGATATGATACTGTCTAATGGGCATAAAACCAGTGGTCATGATGAGACAAGTTAAATATGTTGAAGAACAGATAATATACTGTTAATGACCCATATTCTCCAGCATGTGGCAGTAGTTCTAATGTCCTATGAGGACAAAACAAATGATAATATGATGCATACAGAAGTCTAAAAGGACGTTTTTCAAGTTTTTAGTCGCACTTATGCATAGTGCACACATTACCAGGGTACAGACCAATTCCTGTTGAGGGGGAGGATTTGAGGACAATCTCCTGTTAAGCCTATCCCTATAAACACATTACATTTGGGCCACCTGAAATATCATAATAGATTTATCAATGATATGCACTGTCAAAACATTATTGCACTGTGTCAAGACACACTTATTTCTGCAAGGTGGAGATGGTTGATGGATGGATCATTGGACATGGCCTTACTTCCAGTGCCTGAGGAAATAAGAACATGTATTCTCATTGACTGATCTACTTTACCATGGGCCTGTAGCACCAAAATGGAGTGTTTTGGCACCAAAGTGTTCTTCCTGTGGCCTGGTGGGCTTATGACATTTTGACTATAGTGTCGTTTATTAACAGTGGGGAGTGACAACAGCAGGTTTTGCATCAGTTGACAAAACTATCATACTAAGTATCAAAACCGTGCTGTTTTGTCATAAAAGCCTGTCTTTACTTTGTGATGAAACGATGGTTGAGGCAAGAGAAAAGTGATCCTAAATCACTTTTTTTGTGTGAAAATATAGTATTTCTATATGCCTATAGTATTTCTAGAAGTTTGTTTAGAAATGAATGCCGCTATGCATCTTTATATTGATATCAGAAGAAGAGTTTAAAAAAAAATATGATTAGTTTTTCTAAGCAATGACATTCTTACCAAGGGTTGTGATTAATATGAAAATATAAACATTTTGACTCAACACTTGCCCTAATCAATGTTGCATGTGTACTCTTTATTTTTTTATGAAAATAAGAACTTCATGAGCATCTTTATTTTGTTATTTAGCTTTTGAATAGATTGGTACTTTATTAGTCCATATGCAGACGGAAATTCCTCACAACACAATTGAATAAGTCTATTGATATCAGAAGAGTTTGGGGGAAAATCTTATTATTGTCATTATTACTAAGTTATTCAATGTTTTATGCAACACTTGTACTTGTCTTATTCTATGAGAAGAATTCAGAACATTCATAAGCAACAAATTCTCATCAATTTTATTTGTCACATGCGCCGAATACAACAGGTATTCACCTTACCGTGAAATGCTTACCTAAAAGCCCTTAACCAACAATGCAGTTAAGAAAATATTCACTAAATAGACTAAAGTAAAAAATAAAAAGTAACACAATACCAATAACGAGGCTATTTACTGTAGGTCCAACTATACTGTAGGTCCAACTATACTGTAGGTCCAACTATACTGTAGGTCCAACTATACTGTAGGTACAACTATACTGTAGGTCCAACTATACTGTAGGTCCAACTATACTGTAGGTACAACTATACTGTAGGTACAACTATACTGTAGGTCCAACTATACTGTAGGTACAACTATACCAGGGGTGTCAAACTCATTTTAGCTCAGGGGCCACATGGAGGAAAATCTATTCCCAAGTGGGCCGGACCGGAAAAATCATGGTATATATAACTTAAAAACAACAACTTCAGATTGTTTTCTTTGTTTTAATACGATCAACATACAACATAAAGCTGGAGCCTGAGGACAGTGTGTCCAAAATAGTACAAGCACAACATCACTATTAATCATAAAACATGTCAAGTTTATTTGAAAATTCTAAAGAAAAAGAATACACAAACACACAATGCCTCAGTGATTAACAGAACTGTTTCACAGATCACAGAACTATATCAGGGTGTCATTTCTCAGGCAGAAATGTAGATAAAAATAATGAAATCCTGTTCCCCAAACAAGTGCAAGAACCACAGAGTCAAGAATAGGTTAAATATACAAATAAAATAAAATCTATTAAAAACAATAGCACATCAACATAAAAACATATAAACATAAAGCTGGAGCCTGAGGACAGTGTCCAAAAGCACAACATCACTATTAATCATAAAACACCTCAAGTTATTTGAAAGTTCTGAGGACAAAGAACACACAAACACACAATGCCTCAGTGATTCACATAAGTATATCAGGGTGTCATTTCTCAGGCAGAAATGTAGATAAAAATAATGAAATCCTGTTCCCCAAACAAGTGCAAGAACCACAGAGTCAAGAATAGGTTAAATATACATATACAAATAAAATCTATTAAAAACAATAGCACATCAACATAAAAACATAAATCTGAAAGCGTTGCTCAAACTCCCGTAACAGTCCCGTTATTTTATCTTTGAACCGCTTCATGTCTGCCACATGTTGGGTCGCGCACACATTTTTCAGACAGGGGAAGTGAGCTGCATCACCACCGGCAAGTTGCGTCTCCCACAATGACAGCTTCAACTTGAAAGAGCGCATGCTGTCATAATACTGCGTGACAACTTTGTTGCGCCCTTGCAGCTGTTTGTTGAAGTTATTCAGGTGCTCTGTAACATCCACCATAAATGCAAGGTCCTGCATCCATTCTGCGGAATGAAATTCTAACACTGGTTTGCCCTTTTCTTCCATGAACTGTTCAATTTCTTCTCGTAAATCAAAGAAACGCCTCAGAACCTCGGCTTAACCATCTTACCTCAGTGTGGTATGGCAGGCCATAGATGTGGTCTTTCTCTCTGAGAAGGCTGTCAAACTGACGGTGATTCAGGCTTCTGGATCGGATGAAATTAACAGTTTGGATGACCACCTTCATGACGTTATCCATCTTTAATGACTTGCAACACAAACCCTCCTGTTGCAAAATACAGTGAAAAGTCAAAAAATCACGTCCTCCATTTGCAGATTGCACTTTCTCTCTGTACTTTGTCACAACGCCTGCTTTTTTCCCGATCATTGAGGGCGCACCATCTGTAGCCAGGCTGACAGCGCGGGACCAGTCCACTCCGACCCTGTCCAGCTCGCCGACGAGTGCGGTAAAAATATCAGCTGCTGTCGTTGTATCTGTCATCGGCACCAACTCCACGAACTCCTCGGTGACGGTCAATGTGTCATCAACTCCGCGGATGAAAATGGCCAGTTGTGCAACATCTGTAATGTCCGTGCGTTTATCAATTGCAACCGAAAACGCAATAAATGACTTTACTTTTTGCTTCAACTGGCTGTCCAAATCCACTGAAAGATCGGAAATCCTGTCTGCAACTGTGTTTCTTGTCAGGCTGATATTTGCAAAAGCCTGCCGCTTTTCAGGGCACACAATCTCCGCTGCCTTCATCATGCATGTTTTTACAAATTCACCCTCACTAAATGGTTTTGAAGCCACTGCGATTTCATTAGCAATGAGGTAGCTAGCTTTCACTGCGGCGTCACTGATGTCTCGGCTGTGAGTAAACACAGACTGCTGTTTCTTCAGACCCGCCAACAGTTCATTCACCTTCTCTCATCTCCGCTGTCCTTGAAAGTTGTCATATTTGTCGGCATGAAGACTCACATAGTGGCGACGAAGGTTATATTCTTTCAGCACTGCAACATGCTCTGAACACACCAAACATACAGGACGTTTGACACCCTGAACTATGCTGTAGGTCCAACTATACTGTAGGTCCAACTATACTGTAGGTACAACTTTTCAATCTGATTGAGGCATAATGTCACAAAGTAGGTAACACCTCAAACAATAAGTGCTTCTAATACTAAAAGTAGATCAAGCTGAAATTCACAAATACATATGAGGCATCCCATCTTCAAAGATTCACTCACACCAGAGGTTCTACAGGGAGAAGTCTAATTTTGTCCTTATTGAGTAGCAAGATAATCTTTCATTTGGTTCACTACATAGATTGTGATATGCTTTATTCTAAACTAGAATGAGTCACCAACGCCCTGGTTGGAAGTCGTATAATTTTTGTTTTTAAGTAATGTTGGCAGCGTTGTAATCTTTTTCAGACTTCAGACTCTTTGTGTTGCCACAATGGGGCACTTAATGTCTGTAAGTACTGCTGTTGTATTTCTGTAAGGCCTTATGTATGAGAGTCACTGCTTCATCATTTGTTTTACAATGCAGAAGTCCCACAGAGTCAAGGAAGAGAACATTCACTTCCTCCACTATGTTATTGTAGTGAGATGCAGATCTCCGGCTTGTGACAAAGTTTTTATCATAAGTATGGTGCATCACCACTAGAATGGCATCTCTGTTACCTGTTGAGAGACAAAACGATGCAATCTTTAGAAAAGTACTTCCACCAAAAAATCATTAGAGACAAAAGGTCATTCTACAACATGGACCAATACATCCTGTTGAGTAAAATTAAATCCCATGATAGAAGTAGTATTGACAATTGTATTCGGTCTGGAATACTTTAACTTTCTTGGTGTAATCTCAAAAGGCTTTCCTACCTGGAACTTGGCTCATGGCAGCCTCAATGTCAGTTCCCACACGAGATGTAACAGGACAGAAGACCATCATGACTTGGCAGTCCTCTGCACTGGTCTCCTCTCGCTTAAGTCCCAGATTATCCACTTGTTTCATGAGTGCAAGATGAGTGTTTAGGGTTTTTCCACACACTTGCGAATGGACTTGAACTACTTGAAACGAAACATAATTAAATTACAACACTACATACAGTATATCCCCAAGATGTTGCATACAAAAGAAAAGTGGTGGATTTCCATTGCAGTCATTTTCCATTGCAGTCATTTCAGGCTAGAAAGCTCATTCACATCAGCTATCACAGCGGAGAGGGGAGGGAGATTTATGCTAATTAGATTGATATGAACGGTGGACTGACAGGAAATGCATGAACAAATGATTTTCGATTAGTACAAAGCATATCCCAAGAATCTCACCCGGCAAATGTTTTGTTTCATTTCTTCCTAATACAGATGCAATTAAAGGATTGGAGAACTTCCACCAACTTCCAGGTTCTTTTCCTTCCTTTTCTTCTTGGGCCTCGACCTTTGTCATCCACATCTGTTCTTGGTCGTTTGGGGTGGGTCTCTACAGCGCCTAAGGCTGAGGACAACAAAGTATTATGAATGAAAATCCAATGTTTTTGCAGCACATTCTTGTGAGTCTGTGCAAGTCATTGTGGTTGGCTTTGCCAGCTGTAAAAGGGTTTAAAAACATCTATAGAATTCTTACGTTTTGATAACGTGCTGTGTTTAAGATTTTGAGTTACCTGGTCGTTCTGAAGCGCCTTTAACAGATTTTTTATGTACTGAAAAATATTGAAGATTGGGGCTGTTAACTGAGTAATTCCAAACTAAGACAAGACTGTGTTCGAGCGCCATTAACGTCCCAATAGTGAATGTCTTGAATGTTTAACTTCTCAACAAAATTATACTATTCATGAAATCTACGTGTTTACAATTTTTATACCATTATCTATGTATTGTGATTCATGAAGGATGAGCTGGTTTCCTGCTGTAGCAGAGTCAACTGATGGGGACACAGCATTGCCCTCAGCCTCCATGGGCTCTTCTTTATTGTAGCTCTCAAGTAGTACAACATGTGCCTGAATAAAGTGCAGGGCTTTGTCAAGCTGCTTCTCCAAATCTCTAAGAATAGGGACGTAGCCATGTAACACTCCCCCAGGAACAAGTGCATCTGTAAGCAGAAAGTGACCAGTGCATAACATTACAATTACAACCAAAGAGACACCACAAATGTATTGGGTGACAGCTATGCTGAAAGTCCTTGAAAAGGGACTTACTCTTCATGACACCAGCTGAAATGAAGTCCCTAACCTCGTTAAGAATTAAATCGATAGGTTTAGCTGTGTCCTAAGAAACAAAAAAGGTTGAGAAAACATGGGGGGATTAGTACATACAATGGAATTGCACATTGAATCAAAAACCTTCATTCTATTAACTACACTGAATGATCCCACAAAGTGGTACAGTAGCCATAGAAGCTTTTGGGGCTATACCAACCTGTTTAGATTTGGTTAGAAGTTCACTGATCCTCTTTCTAAGTTTGAAATGCTTGAGGCCTGGCAGAAGTTCGTTCAGATCATCTCTTGTTAACTCTTGAATATCAATGTCCTCTTTAATTCCAGCTCCTGAAAACAAATATGATGTAATTAGGAACACAGTTGACGACGACTGACGATACAATGCATAAAGCTCAGTGAGATATGATAACTTACTTGCAAGGGCAGATGCTGCATCTGGTGAGAAGCTCCTGATTTGCTCTTCCAAACTCATTGTCCTTGCCTAGGAGGAAGAGTATGATAGGCTATTTATTATTGTTCACAGGCTTACACAGCTGCTAACTGTATGATTGCATTGTAGTTACCTGACTCATACTTGTATTGTCACACTGATGCTGCTGTAGGGAAACAGGATTTGATGTCCTCTGCTCTGATCTTGAAACGATAACAGGTTCAGGACGGTAGGCCTATTCTGATACAACGTCACAACACTTTCAGATAGAAAATACATTGTGCCCAGAGAATACATTTTCCTTACTGTTCCTTGCTGTAAAAGGTACATTTATCAACGTTCTGCACAATTCAATAAGCCTGGGCCATCAAATTACGAATTCACTGATTGGGGCAAGGGAAGAGTCATTAGGCCATGAGTGGATGCAAAAATTACAAATATAAACTCACCTGCTGCTGTTTATGGACCTTTATTACGCTGCCTAGGTAAGACCCACGGAGAAACAGTCACTGTTTAGAGTGTTGGATGAGTGGGACGTCAAATACTGCAAATTCTCGTGAGGAATACAAATCTAGGAAAGAGAGGCAGATTGAACATTTGCAGCATCATTACACTCTTTAATGGCTGTATTTCACTGACGCTGCAGAGACACACACAGGATTGCCTGTTACTGAAATACATAATTACATCGATTGTGGCTGAGGCAAGATATATTATCCTAGACAGCCGATAGTGCAGGGGCAATAGATGTGCACTATCGTCTAGGCTTGATGTGCATTCCCGGTAATACACTCGTGTCCCCTGTGTACCGGTGTGTACATAAAGCATCCTCTATTCAAGCTGCAATCAAGCTTGATACCCCAACAGTATAAAATGGGCTTCCCCTCAAAGTCCATAGCTTATCGCTTTTGGTTGGTCATGACAGACAGCCATTACGCAGATACACAGCAGGTATCATGGTCGCAAGGCATATGAATTAACAGTAGCGGTGCGTGCGTAAAATCACTGGGGAAGCCAAAGCTATATTACAACCTACACTGTATGTGTTATAATATTTGCATTGTTTGCTGTTAATTCATATGCCTTGCGACCGTGATATATAGTCCTAAAGGCCGAGACAATTAGAAGACACAGTGGCAGAATACATTTCAACCACACCTTTGTTTTAACACAAAACCGGACAGCAACCTCTGTCTGGTGAAGTCCATTGCATATAACAGACCTACAGCATGGTTAAGCAAGTTAATGTTTCCGACATTTTCGGACCACTAAACAACTATTGATTTAGAACCATAGAGAGGTACCGCAAGTCGCAAAGAAAACAGGAGCTGCCTCCACTATTCCAGCACCATTTCAACTAAAACATTTTAACATCATCAAATCACCTCTGCTTCGTCTAATACAGTGACAACTAAAAGATACCGAAAACAATTTAGTCCAATCAACATAAGCTAAATATGATGTGGCTGTCCATGGTTCTGGGTTCATTTCTGAGTGCGCGTGTGTGTGCGTGCATCGTGCAAGTAGAAAAACATGTTGACTCACCCTACTTGTAGAGAAACACCAATGCTATCCTCTCTTTCATGTTGACAAAATGGTCTATCACCCTGTCAGACAGCACACGCTTTAATTTTTTGTTGTCCTAGGCTACCTGGCTACAATGCTTGCTCGCTAGCCTAACTTCCATTAATGGGCAATGTTAGCTCCCTAAGCGTTTCCAAGGTATGTTAATGCAGCTGCAAACGATGCAAAGTCCAGTTTGCCAGTCATGGACAAACAGACTGTGTAATCATGGAGAATGGGGGTGCTATGATTAAGACAGATTTATAATAATTGCAGAGTGTGGATTCACTCGTCACCTCCTCCCCTCACCATCCACGAGCCAATGGGATGGCAGAGTCAGCTGTCAAGAGAGTGAAAGGCTCATGCAAGAGGGCCAAGCTAGACGGTATGGACATATGGTCAGCTATACTGCAGTGGTGAAACACGCCCACAGAGGGGATGGACAGTAGCCCTGCACAGAGTCTGATGTTGCGCAGACTCAAGTCATTACTGGTGGCACCCAACCTGCTGAAGCCCTCTTAGGTTATGGGTGTCACCAGTAGCGGTGCGTGGGTAAAATCACTGGGTAGGCAAGAAAAAAGCCATCATACAACCTATGTTTTGTGATAATTGCGTTGTTTCTTTATAACCTGTTAATTCACAGTGCCGTGCATTTGTGGACGCCAAGGGAAGCCAGGCTTTCCCAATTTTCTTTACAAAATATGAATATATGTATAAAATAATTTATCTTTTCGTAATTTACCTTCAATTGTCAAGAGGCTGAATGTATCTCACAGGAAAAAGCATCCGGCGAGCGAAACAGCACCCCTCTGTCTCTCTTCGTGTAGGCCATCTGTCTGATACTGTCTGGTCCAAATGAGTATGACATTGTTGCTGCCTGTAGCATTGAATGCAAGAGAAGCCAGCGAGCATTTGGGACTCCCTTAACAATCAGTGTTGAGCTAAACTGAGCGGGCTCAACTGTGAATGGTCCTGGCGAGAAAAAAAAAAGTGTCAAGGGAAGCCAGCTTGGATTTGGCGTCTCTCCTATCAAATCACTTTGAGAGCATACATCATTAACAGAAACAACTTGAATTGTTGTATCTTGTTGTGTTGTTGTTCTTCGGTGGCTAGCTAGCTAGCTAGCTAGCTAAAATGGTCCCTTTGCTAAATTAGCCATGGATGGAGATAGAGATAGGGACTTGGTTTACTTAATTCTCCGTACTGGCCAATGATTATAACGGCGATTCTGATCAACCAATAATTCATACAATGTTGTGCCCCTGGCCTGAGAGGATGGAAGTTCAATATGTACAGTAGCTAGATGTAGAAGGCTAATGTCAACTGCACAGAGGAACAGCTTCTTGAAGATCAACGGCTTATGGTCTGTCTCAGCTGTTATTAACTCTCTGCCATATAGATAATGATGAAATCTCTGGCAAGCAAATACAATACTAAAACATTCCTTTTCTATTAGAGTTGAGTTTTGCTCCGTTGGCGTTGATGCTCGCGAGGCAAACACCACGGCTGTCCCTGTTGCATTAAGCAGCACCCTAACACAGTGGTTCTCAATCCTGGTCCTGGAGACCAAAGGGGTGCACATTTTTGGCTTTGCCTTAGCACTACACACCTGATTCAAATAATCAAAGCCTGATGATGAGTTGATGATTTGAATCAGGTGTGTAGTGCTAAGGCAAAAACAAAAATATGCACCCCTGGACCAGGATTGAGAACCACTGCCCTAACATGCTGACCACACCACCGAGCAGTGCAAAATAAATGTACATATACATGTCAGTCAGTCATTTCATCCAAAGTGCTCATGGTGGTGCCACAGGGTTCAATTCTTGGGCCGACTCTTTTCTCCGTGTATATCAATGATGTCGCTCTTGCTGCTGGTGACTCTCAGATCCACCTCTACGCAGACGACACCATTTTGTATACATCTGGCCCTTCATTGGACACTGTGTTAACAAACCTCCAAACGAGCTTCAATGACATACAACACTCCTTCAGTAGCCTCCAACTGCTCTTAAACACTAATAAAACTAAATGCATGCTCTTCAATCGAACGCTGCT
This sequence comes from Coregonus clupeaformis, assembly GCF_020615455.1. Classification (NCBI taxonomy): domain Eukaryota; kingdom Metazoa; phylum Chordata; class Actinopteri; order Salmoniformes; family Salmonidae; genus Coregonus; species Coregonus clupeaformis. The sequence goes on from NW_025534459.1 coordinate 163,365, forward strand.
GGCACCCGCCCACTCGACTAGAATCACCACTCTCGACGGGTCTGACCTAGAGTATGTGGACAACTACAAATACCTAGGTGTCTGGTTAGACTGTAAACTCTCCTTCCAGACTCACATTAAGAATCTCCAATCCAAAGTTAAATCTAGAATCGCTACCTATTTCGCAACAAAGCCTCCTTCACTCATGCTGCCAAACATGCCCTCGTAAAACTGACTATCCTACCGATCCTTGACTTCGGCGATGTCATTTACAAAATAGCCTCCAACACTCTACTCAGCAAATTGGATGTAGTCTATCACAGTGCCATCCGTTTTGTCTCCAAAGCCCCATACACTACCCACCACAGTGACCTGTACGCTCTTGTTGGTTGGTCCTCACTACATGTTCGTCGTCAAACCCACTGGCTCCAGGCCATCTATAAATCACTGCTAGGCAAATCCCCGCCTTATCTTAGCTCATTGGTCACCATAGCAGCACCCACCCGTAGTCTGCGCTCCAGCAGGTATATCTCACTGGTCATTCCCAAAGCCAACACCTCCTTTGGCCGCCATTCCTTCCAGTTCTCTGCTGCCAATGACTGGAACGAATTGCAAAAATCTCTGAAGCTGGAGACTCTTATCTCCCTCACTAACTTTAAGCATCAGTTGTCAGAGCACCTTACCGATCACTGCACCTGTACACAGCCCATCTGAAATTAGCCCACCCAACTAACTCATCCCTATATTGTTATTTATTTTGCTCTTTTGCACCCCAGTATCTCTATTTGCACATAATCTCTTGCACATCTAGCATTCCAGTGTTAATACTAATTGTAATTATTTTGCACTATAGCCTATTTATTGCCTTACCTCCATAACTTGCTACATTGGCACACAATGTATATTTTCTGTTGTATTTTTTGACTTTATGTTTTTTTTACCCCATATGTAACTCTGTCTTGTTGTTTTTATCGCACTGCTTTACTTTATCTTGGCCAGGTCGCAGTTGTAAATGAGAACTTGTTCTCAACTGGCTTACCTGGTTAAATAAAGGTGAAATAAATAAAAAAAAATACAAATGTGCATCTGCGTTTCCAGGTTCTATTTTAGACACTTGACGCGCTGCAAGTCCCACCTCTCCCATCTCCTCATTTGTTTTTAGGAGCTGTGGGGCTCTATTTTCTTATAACTAGATGTGATGCCTAGCTTAGAAAGAATACATTAATGATTAAACATAATAGGTTTGTGCTGTACTGATATAGATTGTTTAACATAACAAGCTGTGATTAATGTGAGGAACCGTTAGGGGGTAGGCTGAGATAGGCTTGTGACTCACACACACAGCCTCTTTGTTAAACCGCTCAAGGACAAAGTACTGCAACATGAAGAAGAAAACTATGTCTGAGGTTGCTGACTCGAGACAAGTTGTAAAGATAACAACTAATGCCTGGCAACAGTGAAGCGCCAAGGGACTGGGACCAGCCTGTGCGCCATCGATAGGTTGGGTTAGTTTAAACCACACCCAGCCTCTACTCTGACAGGCCCAGCAGGGAAAGGGAACTATCTCTGTCAGAGTATTTAAAGAAGAACTTATAACAAAAGCTCAGTTCTCTGACTGCCCTGCATGGTTTTTCAGTGGGCCCGTATATACGAACATCATATTTACCATTCAAGTGTTTGCATTAATTAAAATACTAGTCTATTTTAGAAGACGTGTATTGACCTCTTTTTTGTACCTATACCAGATTTGAATTGAAGCAACTTGACAATTGGTGACCGCCGACGTGATCTGGTAGAGGGACTTCGCTGGGTATTGTCCGGCCGATTGGACATCGCTGTCGTTGGACGGTGTGTTTCACAAAGAGTCCGGACAACTAAAAACAGGTAAGCAGACACCTATTGTTATATAACTAAAGTTCTGCACATTGGCTTTATCCAAATTAATTTTGTGAAACACCTGTTTGATGTAAGTGAACTAAATTATGAATTATTATACGAATTATTATGAGTAGATAAGCACCATATTGTGACATGCAAACCTGTGGTAAATGTGAGTGTTAAACCATGGTATTAAAGAGTATTGTTCCACTGACACGTACCAGAGGGCTAGGTACGGCTAGGATCGGGGAAAATACTGAAGTCCCCAGGCTAGGACCACCAGGGGGTGGGAACTGGGGGTATAGGGAATTATTGGCTTAAAAGTGTTGCACTACTGACACGTACCAGAGGGCTAGATACGGCTAGGATCAGAGGGACACTTACAATTTTAGATAGTGTTGCACTACTGACACGTACCAGAGGGCTAGGGTACGGCTAGGATCAGAGGGACACTTTAAAGTATAGGGTGTTGTATGAATGAGAGTGCGAATGATCCCAGTGTAATAAAAGAGTGAATGTGGGTTATTAAAATTAATAAACCTGTATACCTTGATAGAAAACTAATTAGGAGTTAAAGAAGTCTGTAGCTGCTTAAACCGTATAACCCGTTAATAACAATTGGGAACATAAAGGTAGAATAATGAATAACTAGTATGACTAAACTGAAACGTTTGAACTGATATAACTGAACTGTAACGTTTGATGTTTGCCATAGCATAATACTGGTTTTAAATAATTATGTTGAAGCAATTTGGTTTATTATTTGATTTAACGTTTGATGTTTGACATAGCATAATACTAGTTTTAAATAATTAAGTTGAAGCAATTTGGTTTATTATTTAATTTAACGTTTGATGTTTGACCCTGCAAAATACTGGTTAAATAATTAGACTGAAATAATTTGGTTTATCGTTGAAATATAAATATGCACCGACTTTAACTAACTAGGTGGGAATAATTTGATTTAAATAAATAGACTAACGTACTTTAAATAACGGACTAATATTACGTTAAAACGAAAAACGGACAAAACCTGTTCGGAGTGGAAACAGGAGGGAGAACCGCGTAGGGGTACATTTAAAGAAGCAGTGAGAGAGAGAGAGAGAGAGAGAGAGAGCGTAGGAGGGGGCCAGTACCCACTGATAGCCTTACCTAATCTATTGGCGGGGAATGAAAGAGGCCCCAGCAACCTTAGATGTATAACGTATGAACTTGCTCACCCGAACGTAGACGTACATCATGGGTGAGAAAGTAGAGAATATTTACATTAGCATTTTTGGTCATTTAGCAGACGCTCTTGTCCAGAGCGACTTGCAGGAGCAATTGGGGTTGGGTGCCTTGCTCGGGGGCACATCGGCAGATTTTTCGCCTGGTCGGCTCGGGGATTGGAACCGGCGACCTCTCGGTTGCTGGCATGGTGCTCTTGGTTACTGGGCTACCTGCCGCCCCATATGAGTTTAAGGTTGTGCCGTTGTTTGATCATGTGATGGGGTTTGATGGGTGATCGGACCATGACTGGTGTGGTTATGGAAGTAATGTATAAATAGTGGAGAGCCAATAGGGGTTCCATTGAACTATTATGTTTTGTTGGGCATTTCGGTGGCATGGGGTGGGGTCTGTGTGTATGAGTGAATTCGGCGGCTGGTATGGGTGGTGACCGGATACTACTGAGTATTTGGTTTGTTGATGTTGAATGGAAGATTTGTAGCATGGTTGGGGTTAAATAGAAAGACTCACTTATTCAATAGGGAATGGGTGAAGGGAGAGAGTTTTGTGTTGCTGAATGAGGTGAGAGCTAGTGCGGTTTTCATTTGGTGACGTCACTTGCTCTATGAACTGGAAATATTTACTTTGAAAGGATCGCGGAATGTGTGGGGTGACTGGCAATGTATGTAGAGGGTCCCTGGTTTGAACCCAGGTAGGGACAGTGGGTAAAGCTTTCGCATTGGGGCTATAGACCTAGATTATTACGTGGATTGAGAAATGTGAAAGGTTGAATTAGATAGCTTAAGTAGAAGTATTCTAGAAAGGGCTATGAAAATATGTTACAAGGTCCCCGCGCCTCCCCCGTTGTGTAGGAAGGAGCAAGGGGAGGGGTGAGAGATAGTTCAAATGATAGGAATATCATTAAATGTATGCTTATCAACGATAGCAAGTATTTGTTTTATTAATTAGGGCCTAATCAGAGAGAACAGTTAAAGAAATTGAATAGCGAACTGAAATGGCGATAGAGCTGTGAAAATTGAGTTGAGGACAATGGAGAATAATTTATGGCTCTGGTTAGCGGGAGAAAAAAAAAATAGAGACAGTCCAGCGAGTTAGATTGAGCTGTAAGATTTCAAGTAGAGGTCTAAATACTTGACTGGAAGGCAGTGCTTTGATAAATTCGAATTGTTATTACTTTATTTGATAGGTTGCTTAACACCAGTGGTGTATGCAAATAGTTGGTGAATTCTAAAAACGATAATTTATTTTCATTACGGGGACCAGGGGATGCAAGTAGCTTTAGCTATTATGCTGAGGGAATAGCACCAACCTATAGTGGGTTCTAGATTTGTTAAATAAACAAACTTATATTTTAAACTAAAGTAATGCAATAGGCTACAATTTTAACATTATCAGAAAAAGGCACAATTTAATGTGAAATAGTTATTACAATTATTATTAATAGTTATTACAGTTATTATCATTGATCCAGTAATGATAGAAGGATAGTAGAGGAAAGGCAAGGGATTCAATCTAATTTAGGGAAAGAAGCAGAGTATGAAGATATATTAGGGAGAAAATACCATTAACAGAGGGATATAAAACGTTTAGCTGAAAAAGACAACAGGAATAATTTACCTTACACCCTAATATAGACATTAGACCACACCAGAAGTAGAGATGGCAGGATCACCAGTAGCAATCATGAAGAGAAGGTTCCCAGAAAATAGTGAAGATATTGGTAATATCTCTAACAAATGAGAAAAAGGACCAGAAAGATAGTAACTAAATGGCCAAAGGAGGGAACATTTGATGTAACCGTGATTGTATTGGCTAAAAAATGAAATATGACATTTACAGGGGACAGGAACAATAGAAGGGGATCATTTGAGATGAGATCACATGTAGCAGATTTAGGGTAATCAATTAAATAATCATTGTATACTCGAGGAATTTTGAGTGGTTTTATGGATTAGTTATGAGGAATTAGATTGATACAAACAATTATTGATGGGTTAGGACTGGGGATATCTGTATCATGTTTTGTGTGTACTACCATCTTTAGATTACTGATGGCAATTGGATGATAAATTACCAATATTACCTAAGTGATTGTTTAGGTAGGTGGTAATATTGACACATGGGCAAAACATGTGTCAAAGGGGGGATGGTAGGAGATGGTAGGATTAAATAATAAATATATACGAAGGAGGACACAAAATACAAAAAAAATAGAAAAAAGAATGCAGTCAGAAATAGAAATTGAGAGCTGAACATGTGTGAAGATAGTTTATTAACCACACCCGTATGTCAGCGGTTTTGTGCCCCACAGGTGAACTAAAGGAGAAGGTGACCCACTCTATCTAACCAGGTGACTGGTGAGCATCCAGTCCCTAAAGAAGAAAAAACTGGAAGCAGGCCTGTTGGGAAGGGGCCCTATCAGGTTATATTGGTTACTGCCTTTGCCATTAGAATAGCAGAAAGAGCAACCTGGGTCCACGTTACCCACTGCAAAAAGGTAAGAACACATGCAAGCACCACTGAACACACGCAGAGTTAGAGAGAAGAACTGTACCAATAGGGTCTGGGGATCACCTCTGTTAACGAAGATCTCCTACCCCGACCTATCATCACTGTAGTGTGTTCTCAGGGTGTGAGTATGGGGTAGTACCAAGAAGAAAGACTGAGGACAGGTGAGGGTTGGCGGTTTTGGGGAATATGGATAACTTGAGTTGCATCATAGTCTCGGTAATGGTCTTGATATGTCAAGATCCACCACCAATTGTGCTATGCCCTTACCATTGTTGAAGTAAAAGAGAAGAGAAGCGACCCAACATACTGACCGTCAAGGGACGAGTGGCCTACAAAATGGGAGTCAGAGAAGGGCAGACTGTCAGATTCAAAATAAGGGTTAGGGACGTAGCCAACGGGTGGGGTCATGTCAATAAGCAGCTTGGGGATTATAAAATCCCATTATATTCGTGTTCGGCCCCCACAGCGGATTGTTCCTAGACTCAAGTGTTTAAATACACTTGGGGATGGGGATATGAGACCGGGCGGGACTGAACATCCAGATGGGGGGTAAAGAGAAACAAAGACATCACCAATTATCAATTGGAGATTTAAGTTCGGAAGCACAGGAGAGAATTCTAAACCTTACAGCCCCTGTAACCGATGTGTGGTGGGCGTGTGCCAGTAAAGGCAGTGTAAGGCAGAGAATTCCAAAAGGGTGGCTAGATACGTGCGCCCTGGTTCTACTGGTTCAGCTAGTTAGAATTAGTCACCAGGAACCAAGGATTAAACAGATGTAGGAGGAGTTTTCACAAGAAGGAGAATAGCCCTATTTAGATGGATGCGATTGGGATACCAAGGGGGGTATCGGATGGATACTGAGCTATGAAACAATTAGGGGAAGGGTTTACTACCACGTTCTTTTGGTGGGTGACAAGCGAAATTGTGGATTGGATTAATGATATCTATTACGACCAACAACGATTTATTGGCTGGACTAGGGATGCAAGAGAAGGGATCTTTGAACAATTATCCGCCATCTCACTCTTATGACTTAGTAAAAAGAGGTTGGCTCTAGATCAGGCAGAAAGGGGTGGTGTCTATAGAATGGTAAGCCATTTTGTTCGTTTATCCCCTAACAACACCAGTCCTGACGGGAGTATCTCTAAAGCCCTAGTTGGTATAGATAAACTATCAGCTGAAATGAAGAGCATGGCTGGAATGGAGGGAAACGGACTGTTCTCCTGGTTGAATGATTGGTTTGGTAAGTACTCTGTTATGGTGGTTACAGTATTTCTGACCCTAGTAGTTGTGTTTCTAAAATTAATGTGCTGTGCTGCCTGTGTAATTCCTTGTTTGAGAAAGTCTGTTACAGATGTCGTGCATACGGCTGGTATGATGCCCCTCCTAGGGGCTCAAGAAGGGGATGCAGACACTGAGTCTAGCTTTCGGAAGAAACTGGGGTTGACAAAGGATGACCCTTGGTTTGCTATTGGTGAGGTGGTGGAGTGACACCTAGTGGGTGTCTAAAGGGGAATCAAAACTCCCTGTTTGTGTTTTTATGTTTTATAAATCCATTTTAACTATTGTGAATGTTTGTCTTTCCTTATGTGAAGGTTTGAAGTTCCTGGGTGGCTGGTAGCCAACCTAGTACAAGTTAGGTGTAGATGGAAGGACTGAAGGCCTTTTTATTATCATTATTGCCTATAAAAGTGTGATTCTTTTTGTTTGTATTGTATTTTAATGAGTGACACCCTAGTGGGTGTCAAAAGAGGGGAATCTAAATTTCCCTGAAATTTCTTATTTTGGGTTCACACCCAGCGGGTGTGACAGATGTAGGAGGAGTTTTCACAAGAAGGAGAATAACCTCGGGTGTGAAAAGGGGGGATTGTGGGGCTCTATTTTCTTATAACTAGATGTGATGCCTAGCTTAGAAAGAATACATTAATGATTAAACATAATAGGTTTGTGCTGTACTGATATAGATTGTTTAACATAACAAGCTGTGATTAATGTGAGGAACCGTTAGGGGGTAGGCTGAGACAGGCTTGTGACTCACACACACAGCCTCTTTGTTAAACCGCTCAAGGACAAAGTACTGCAACATGAAGAAGAAAACTATGTCTGAGGTTGCTGACTCGAGACAAGTTGTAAAGATAACAACTAATGCCTGGCAACAGTGAAGCGCCAAGGGGCTGGGACCAGCCTGTGCGCCATCGATAGGTTGGGTAAGTTTAAACCACACCCAGCCTCTACTCTGACAGGCCCAGCATGGAGCGGGAACTATCTCTGTCAGAGTATTTAAAGAAGAACATAACAAAAGCTCAGTTCTCTGACTGCCCTGCGTGGTTTTTCAGTGGGCCCGTATATATACGAACATCATATTTACCATTCAAGTGTTTGCATTAATTAAAATACTAGTCTATTTTAGAAGACGTGTATTGACCTCTTTTTGTTCCTATACCAGATTTGAATTGACGCAACTTGACAGAGCATACACCCACATGTATGACTCACCGATTTTGTATGACTCAACAAGGGTCCAAATTCAACAAAGATCCAGCAAAAAAAAGGGCCTCATGCATTTCAGGTAAAATAACAACCCAATATTCATTTTCCAGGACAAATAAGCTAGCAAAAGGTAAGCTAGCTAAATGTCCATGTTTAATGTGTGTTTCAACCTATCCCCAAATGAATATAGTTGGTTTACAGTTGGTTTTTGGTATTTTAACCTGCATGTCTTGAACGCGTCGGGAGGGGTAGACAAAATCGCCCAACAACCTGCCCACTTGACCCTATCCCCTCCTCTCTTCTCCAGACCATCTCCGGTGACCTTCTCCCTTACCTCACCTCGCTGATCAACTCATCCTTGACCGCTGGCTATGTCCCTTCCGTCTTCAAGGGAGCGAGAGTTGCACCCCTTCTCAAAAAAAGCAACACTCGATCCCTCTGATGTCAACAACTACAGACCAGTATCCCTTCTCTCTTTTCTCTCCAAAACTATTGAGCGTGCCGTCTTTAGCCAACTCTCTTGCTATCTCTCTCAGAATGACCTTCTTGATCCAAACCAGTCAGGTTTCAAGACTGGTCATTCAACTGAGACTGCTCTTCTCTGTGTCACGGAGGCTCTCCGCACTGCTAAAGCTAACTCGCTCTCCTCTGCTCTTGTCCTTCTAGACCTGTCTGCTGCCTTTGATACTGTGAACCATCAGATCCTCCTCTCCACCCTCTCCGAGCTGGGCATCTCCGGCGCGGCTCACTCTTGGATTGCGTCCTACCTGACCGGTCACTCCTACCAAGTGGCGTGGCGAGAAGCTGTCTCCGCACCACGTGCTCTCACCACTGGTGTCCCCCAGGGCTCAGTTCTAGGCCCTCTCCTATTCTCGCTATACACCAAGTCACTTGGCTCTGTCATATCCTCACATGGCCTCTCCTATCATTGCTACGCTGACGACACACAACTAATCTTCTCCTTTCCCCCTTCTGATAACCAGGTGGCGAATCGCATCTCTGCATGTCTGGCAGACATATCAGTATGGATGACGGATCACCACCTCAAGCTGAACCTTGGCAAGACGGAGCTGCTCTTCCTCCCGGGGAAGGACTGCCTGTTCCATGATCTCGCCATCACGGTTGACAACTCCGTTGTGTCCTCCTCCCCAGAGTGCGAAGAGCCTTGGCGTGACCCTGGACAACACCCTGTCGTTTCTCCGCTAACATCAAGGCGGTGACCCGATCCTGTAGGTTCATGCTCTACAACATTCGGAGAGTACGACCCTGCCTTAGACAGGAAGCGGCACAGGTCCTAATCCAGGCACTTGTCATCTCCCGTCTGGATTACTGCAACTCGCTGTTGGCTGGGATCCCTGCCTGTGCCATTAAACCCCTACAACTCATCCAGAATGCCGCAGCCCGTCTGGTGTTCAACCTTCCCAAGTTCTCTCACGTCACCCCGCTCCTCCACACACTCCACTGGCTTCCAGTTGAAGCTCGCATCTGCTACAAGACCATGGTGCTTGCCCACAGAGCTGTGAGGGGAACGGCACCTCCGTACCTTCAGGCTCTGATCAGTCCCTACACCCAAACGAGGGCATTGCGTTCATCCATCTCTGGCCTGCTGGCTCCCCTACCTCTGCGGAAGCATAGTTCCCGCTCAGCCCAGTCAAAACTGTTCGCTGCTCTGGCACCCCAATGGTGGAACAAGCTCCCTCACGACGCCAGGACAGCGGAGTCACTCACCACCTTCCGGAGACATTTGAAACCCCATCTCTTTAAGGATTACCTGGGATAGGATAAAGTAATCCTTCTACCCCCTTACCCCAAAAATACAAAAATAATAATAATACATATAAAAAAATAAAAAAACAAAATTGTTAAGTGGTTATCCCACTGGCTATAAGGTGAATGCACCTATTTGTAAGTCGCTCTGGATAAGAGCGTCTGCTAAATGATGTAAATGTAAATGTAATGATGGTGAATGCAGACTCACATGCGGAGCCGGTTCAGTCAGCATGTAATCCATTATTGCTTGCACCACTCTGCACAGAGACCGGTTTCGAGACTTCGTAGTACCTCAGAACACGTGTGAACGACACCAGGAGCTTTATTTCCTGTACAGCTTGGTCATGTTTAGGCACCCAGTGACACACACTGTCCTTGTCCAGGAGCCGGCAAAGTGGCTCACACATCTCAGTGTCACGCCCTGGCTCTGGGGACACTTGTATGTTGAGCCAGGGTGTGCATTTCATTTGTTTTTCTGGTATGTGTATTTCTATGTTGGCCTGAGTGGCTCCCAATCAGAGGCAACGAGTGTCAGCTGTCGTTGGTTGTCTCTGATTGGGAGCCATATTTAAACTGTCTGTTTCCCATTTGTGTTTGTGGGATCTTGTTTCAAGTCTGTTTATGTTAGACCGTGAACTGTCACGTATCGTTTGTTGTTTTGATCGTGTCTCTAATTAAAGAGTATGTTTGCCTGCAACGCTGCGCCTTGGTCCTCATCTTTGGTAGACGAGCGTGACAGAAGATCCCACCTCGACTGGATCAAGCAGCGTGACGAGGAGAGAGGATGGACTTGGGAGGAGATGAGTGCGAGTCTGGCAAGAGGGATGGAGGCCTTGGCCACGGGTAGGAGTGAAGCCCATACAATTTTTAGGGGGGCTAACGCCGTGGACGACGGGGCAGCAGGAGGCCGCCAGGTTACGGAGTCACTGGTCACCAGGGGGAAGGAGGATGTAGAGGCACGGCGAGAGGTACTGGCGTGTGTTGCCAGTCGGTCCGGCCTGTTCCTGATCCCCCACGTAGGGCCAGTGGTGTGTGTTCCCAGTACGGTCCGGCCTGTCCCTGCCACTCGCACCAAGTCAGTGGTGCGCTTCGTCAGCCCGGCACGGCCCGTTCCTGCTCCCCGCACGAAGTCAGTGGTGCGCGTCGTCAGCCCGGTCCGGCCCATTCCTGCTCCCCGCACCAAGTCAGTGGTGCGTTTCGTCAGCCCAGCTCGGCCCGTTCCTGCTCCCGCGCACCAAGTCAGTGGTGCGCTCGTCAGCCCGGCACGGTCCCGTTCCTGCTCCCCTCACCAAGTCAGTGGTGCGCTCGTCAGCCCGGTCCGGCCCGCTCCTGCTTCCCGCACCAAGTCAGTGGTGCGTTTCGTCAGCCTGGCGCGGCCCGCTCCTGCTCCCCACACCAAGCCAGTGGTGTGCGTCGTCAGTCCGGCACGGCCCGTGCCTGTTCCACCGGTGGCTAGTCCGGCACCGGTCAGATGCTTCACGCCGGAGCTAGAGCAATCCGCTCCACCAGTGTGCAGTCCAGCTCCGGCCAGCGAGGGCCAGACCGGACCAGGGGTACTTTGGGGGTTGGAGCGGGGATCAGGCCCGGAGCCGGATCCGCCGCCTAAGCGGAGTGCCCACCCGGTCCCTCCCCTGTGGTGTTTGGTGGGCGCGGTCAGAGTCCGCGCCTTTAGGGGGGTACTGTCACGCCCTGGCTCTGGGGACACTTGTATGTTGAGCCAGGGTGTGCATTTCATTAGTTTTTCTGGTATGTGTATTTTTATGTTGGCCTGAGTGGCTCCCAATCAGAGGCAACGAGTGTCAGCTGTCGTTGGTTGTCTCTGATTGGGAGCCATATTTAAACTGTCTGTTTCCCATTTGTGTTTGTGGGATCTTGTTTCAAGTCTGTTTATGTTAGACCGTGAACTGTCACGTATCGTTTGTTGTTTTGATCGTGTCTCTAATTAAAGAGTATGTTTGCCTGCAACGCTGCGCCTTGGTCCTCATCTTTGGTAGACGATCGTGACACTCAGACAGCTTTGGCAGGAACTTTGCCAGGTATGTCACAAAGCCAATGAAACGCTGTACTGCCTTGGCATCAGTGGGTGTCGGCATGTCCAGTACAGCCCAGGTCTTCTCTGGGTCTATTTTCAGTCCCTCAGAGGATAGTATGTGTCCATGAAACGGAACTGCTTTCAGCTTGAACTGCAGCTTTTACACACAGAGCCTGAGCCTCACCTCCCTGCACCGCTCCATCAGTGTGCGCAGGTTGTTGTCGTGTTGACGCTCGCCTCATCATCAGAGTCCCCGCATCAGACACAAGAATATCGTCTGTGATCGGCTCGATGCCTCGAAGGTCCCCCAGCAGTTCATGTTGCTTACGTTGATAGATCTCGGGGGCCATGGACACGCCAAAGGGAAGTTTCAGCCATCTCATCCTCCCCATGGCGTCCAGAATTTAGTCATCCAGATGCTGTCCTCATCAAGTTTACACTGGAGATAGGCATCTCTGGCACCCACCAGTGTAAATACGCGTGCCATGGGCAGTTTACAACACATCCTCTAATGTTGGCATAAGGTAGTCAGACCTTTTCACTGCCTGATAAAGGGGCTTTGGGTCCATACATCATCTGATATTTTATGGCTTGGCAACCACGACCATGTTGCTTAGCCAGGGCATCGGCTCAGTCACTGGGGTGACATGTCCATAACGCTCATGTTTATGTAGTTGGGCTTTCACTCATGCCTTCAAGGCTACAGGCACATTCCGTGGTGCATATTGCACAGGGGCGACCTCGAGTCCATTACACAGTGGTGTAAAGTACTTAAGTAATCAAACTTGAAAGTACTACTTAAGTAGTTTTTGGGGTATCTGTACTTTACTTTACTATTTATATTTTTGACTACTTTTACTTTACTACATTCCTAATGAAAATTAGGTACTTTCTACTCCATACATTTCCCCTGACACCCAAAAGTACTTGTTACATTTTGAATGCTTAGCAGGACAGGAAAATGGTCTAATTCACACAGTTATCAAGAGAACATTCCTGGTTATCCCTAGTGCCTCTGATCTGGCGGACTCACTAAACACATGCTTCGTTTGTAAATGATGTCTGAGTGTTGGAGCGTGCCCCTGGCTCTCCGTAAATTAAAAATATAAGAACATGGTGCTGTATGGTTTGGTTAATATAAGGAATTTGAATTGATTTATACTTTTAATTTTGATACTTAAGTATATTTTAGCAATTACATTTACTTTTGATACTTAAGTATATTTAAAACCAAATACTGTTAGACTTTTTACTCAAGTAGGATTTTACTGGATGACTTTCACTTGAGTCAATTTCTATTAAGGTATCTTTACTTTTACTCAAGTATGACAATTGTGTACTTTTTCCACCACTGCCATTACAAAGTGGCAACCTGGTCTCAGAGCATTTCGTATTAATATGATATGTTACATTTCGTATGGTATGTATTATTTTGTGGATGTCCATCATCCATTTCTCATGATATGTTATGAATTTCAATTTGCATTATATGTTAGGAATTTGCTAAATGTACAATATGTTAGGAATTTGCTAAACATACTATATGTTACGCAATTTACAAAAAACTAATTCTATGTTACAAATTCTAGCTAAGTGGCTAATGTTAGCTTGCTAGCTAAGGTTAGCTAGGCTAGGGGTTAGGGTTAAGGTTAGGGTTACATTTAGGAGTTAGGTTAAGGTTAGGGTAAGGGATACCTATAGGGTTAAGGTTATGGTTAGAGTTAGGGAAAGGTTAGCTAACATGCTAAGGAGTTGCAAAGTAGCTCAAAAGTAGTAAGTAGTTGAAAACTTGCTAATTAGCTAAAATACTAAAGTTGTCCATGATGAGATTCGAACTACGCAACCTTTGAGTTGCTAGACGTTCACCTTACACACCCACCCCGACAAACCACCCTAAGTAACCATCTGTCTTATGTAACAATACCATACATAACATATACTAATTTGAGTGTCTCGGATTTAAATTTACTATGTTACGTCTAGTCTATGAGACCAGACTGTAAGTGGACATCTCCTGGCACAGACTCCACTGGATCATTGAAAACGTCAGAATATGCGCTCAATGCCTCTTTGGGGCACTGCTCCACTTTGTTTAGCTCCCCCTGGAATTGTGACAGTCATGACTCCTAAGCGCTCACAAGTAGAACCAGAGAGTAGTGGGTTTTGGTCTGACTCCACAACTTCAAAGAGTAGCTTGTGCTTCACCCCCTTAATGACACTGTCTGTGTGATATCGCCCCATTTACCAAATTAACTCTCCTGAGTACAGTTTCAGCTGTGTGTTGCTTGCCTGTAGTGGGGTATTTGGTGATATTCTCTCTTTCATTCTCCTACTCTTAACATGTTGCCCCTGTGTCAAACGGGCATTATTGTCTTTATTATTCTGTTTTAGCTGCACAAACCATTTCTGGCCCTGAGAGTGACCTGTACTGATGCAGACCAGTTCCTCACTGTCAGAGCCTCCCCTCTCTATATAGTATCCTCCACAACATGCACTTTCTTTACTCAGCGTGATCGTTCCCCTGCCTGACACACCTTCGCAAAATGCATACCAAGCCTAGACAGACGATAGTGCATGGGCGCTAGATCTGCACTATCGGCTGCCCAGACTAGAAAAATATACACAAATTAAGATTACCCGTTCGTAGTCTACTTACCGCATAATACTGTCACGACGTCAACCAGTGGCGGTTCTAGACACATTTTACTAGGGGGCCAAGGAGGGGCCAGTGTTTAATCAGGGGGGCACACATAAAAAAAACTGGCAACACATGATATTCAAAGATTATAAACTTTATTTTACTTTAAAATCATATGACATTTATTATAACACGTATTTTGTACAAGAGTGCAGATGCAAGAGAGATAGTGCCATAAAAATGAAAATAAAAATTAATTAAAAAAATTAAAAGTACAGGGTACAAATACAGGGTTCATATTCAATGTGAACAAAACTCCAGGATACAACAAAGGGTACAACAATGTGCCATTTCCTATTTATGGAAGCCCCACTACTGTGGACAGTTGATTCCACATTTTGTTTTAAGAAAGAAAACTTTCTGAGTGATTTATAAACAAAACACACTACCCTGTATCCATTTAGGTAAAATAAACCAAATCAGAAAAGAAATTCAATTCAAAGAGGCTTTACTAGCATGACCATATTGACATACAGTATTGCTAAAGCACATAAACAGGGAAACGTGTTACACATTAACATCCAGTAGTCCAATAGGATGCAGACAATAAACATTAAGTTAACATTCGTTTAAAAGCAACAATCATGTCAACACAATGTAGCAATATGAACAACACTGATGGATATCAGCAACAACATGAAAACAAGAATATTACAGGTGTCTGTGTGTGTGTGTGTGTGTGTCTGTGTCTTTGTGTACTTCACTGTCAGTTGATGAGCAGGTGTACAAAAAAGGCTTTACAACATATATGGGCAAGTCCATTTAGGACAGCACATTTCCACCATAGTTCACATTAGGAAAAATGACAGCATGAATGCTCACTAAACAAACATATACTACATATACCTTTTTATACACATTTTTTTTTCAGTAATTTTTTAAGAGTGAAAGGGAAGTAAGCAATCGCTCATCATAGGATCATACATATTTCAGTTACAATATTAGTTACAATATTAGTGTTAGTTAGATCATCATGTCAAAGCTGGACCTGCAAAGTCTGAACGACACAAGTGTGCAATGATTGGAGTGATTTTGTTTCTTTTTTTTCTTGCTTTGCTTGTTTTCAAAAGGAAAAATCATAGTTGGTAAAAAATAAAATAAACTTTCGTTGAAAGGTATCACACTGTATAATTTACAAATATCTAAAGAGGTTTAGTGGATGCCATAAAACATCTGTGGAGCTTGAAGATTTGTAGTACATAGATGTTTGGCAGAGATAATTCAAAAGAATAAAATCATAAACTCTATCTATCTATCTATCGAGAGAGAGAGAGAGAGAGAGAGAGAGAGAGAGAGAGAGAGAGAGAGAGAGAGAGAGAGAGAGAGAGAGAGAGGAGAGAGAGAGAGAGAAGTGTTTCCTTAGAGCAGTACATGCAGCAATCACTTAATGGAGTGATGTCATAATGGGCCACAAAACTTTGGGGATGTGGATGGAAAGTTACAGGCAGGAGAGGGGAACCCAACAGAAGCAGGTCTTGAGACATGAGTTTGCCCCTTTTTGAAAACCTCTTGAGAGAGGATTGGTGGGATATATATACATACATACAAACATACATACACTCTAGTAGTGTGTGGAACTACTTGGTACTGTGAGGAAAAAAAAGATAGATGATGTAAATGAAAAAATAAAACAAGCTTCAGCTTCTTAAGACACGGTGGGTTCATCTAAGTAGACACAGTAACTTCATGTGGACACCAGACTGTCTTTGTCTCACATCTAACTTCATATGGACCCCAGACCGTCTCTGTTTACACATGTAACCTTCATATGGACACCAGACTCTTTGTCTACACATGTAACTTCAATGGGCACCAGACTGTCTCTGTCTACACATGTAACTTCATATGGACACCAGACTGTCTCTGTCTACACATGTAACTTCAATGGACACCAGACTGTCTCTGTCTACACATTTAACTTCATATGGGCACCAGACTGTCTCTGTCTACACATGTAACTTCAGTATGGACACCAGACTCTTTGTCTACACATGTAACTTCATATGGGAACCAGACTGTCTCTGTCTACACATGTAACTTCATATGGACACCAGACTGTCTCTGTCTAACATGTAACTTCATATGGACACCAGACTCTTTGTCTACACACGTAACTTCATGTGGACACCAGACTAACTCCATTCATTTTACCGCTGGTATGAGAACAGATAAACCCACCGTGTCTTAAGAAGCTCAAGCTTGTTGTTTTATTGTTCATTATATCTCTTTTTCCTCACAGCGGCACTCATACGCTACTAGCGTATATATCATATAGATACACTACAGCAACAGGATACGGCGGTTGTGCTGTCTGGCAAAACGGTCCCACAAATACATCAAGATCCAGAGCCTTGGCCCTTCTGGACTCTATGCTCAGGACACCAAGATCACTGAGTCTCTCATCACTAGTGGTGGACCGCAGGGAAGGTTTTTATCAGTTTCAGTGTGGAGAAACTGCGTTCGCGGTTCGCAGATGGCAGGATACAGTTTTTGGGTGCGCCACTCTAATTTTCCCCGTGTAGAACGTTGCCGGTAGAGCGTGCATTAGTTCCGCTTTTTAGCGCTCGCGTGTAAAATAGTTATACATTCATAATTTTTATTTGGTCAGCACCGGGGGCCACAGGGGTGGCCAGGACATTTCCAGGGAGGCCGGGCCTCCCCGGCCTCCGTGTAAAACCGCCACTGACGTCAACCAACACAGATAATAAACAAACTAGTCACAATCCAGGTTTCACGAGAAGGTGGTCTGTGTCTGTACTTTCAGAAACGTCCTCCTGATTTCTAGTAATCAGAAAGTGAAAGTGTCAGCAGGCTATCACAGCCCATTGGTTGGTCGGGGATAACGTTCAACTCAATACACGTCACCCGACCGTTCTCTATGGCTTTGACAAAATAAATCGCCTCCTTTATCTATTCGTTTTTATTGTTTTCTTGCACAACAGGTCATTCATGTCACAACAATACTCAATTTTCTGACAAGGTCAAATAGCATCACACAATGCAAGTATTGATTGGTTTAACAAAAATAATCTGCATGAATTTGTGAGTTCATACCAGTTGGAGGGCCGGTCAAGTGGATTTTTCCCAGTCGTATGTGTTAAATTCCAACTTGGTTACAAACGCAGGGCATGAGGGCTGTTTTTAGGCACAGAGCAAAGATACCGCCCTTAGCTCGTGGTATATTGGCCATATACCACAAACCCCCAAGGTGCCTTATTGCTATTATAAACTGGTTACCAACATAATTAGGAACAGTAAACAAGTCATACCCGTGGTATATTGTCTGACATACCACAGCTTTCAACCAATCATTATCCAGGACCCAGACTACCCGGTTTATATGTTGCGTTCACATGCTAGTCGGAACTGAGAAACTTTGACATTTTCGACTTGCTAACTGGTTTGTAGTTATACATTGCCTGCGATTCAACCACTTAGCAAGTCAGACATTTCCGATTCCACCAGCACGTGAACGGCTGCAAAAATGTCTCATATAACACAGCTTTCAGCCAATCAACATCCAGGAACCAAACTTCCCAGTTTGTAATATTTAATTATTGGATTGTTTTATCACAGGTATAACCATCTCAGTCATTATCAATCTATTGATTGTACTAAGTACCATTGATCTTAGAATCAGACTCTATATCATGTTTGTTTAAGCACACATTTTTTGGTTTATGTTTGATGTTGTAGCCTAGGCCTATGCATAAAGTAAATATACAGGTACACGGCTTGGAAAGAGCATATACTACTACCATGTTATAGTAGCCTAATTTCAGATGATTGAGGTTCATGTGTCCATTTCCCCTAATAATGAAAACAATACATCACAAAATGTAATAATCATCAGAAAAATGTACTTTCTGCAATTGATTTCAGTTATAGTCATTGGATGCATTACAAAAGGACCACACAATGTGTATGGTGCTCAGTAAGGGGGAAGTATCAGAATCAATATCAGTATTTATGCAATAGCAGTATTTATGCAATACTGTTTACACACTTCTTTATCTTATAAGGGGAGTGTTCTGGTCCTCTGTAGGCACATACAATGGAAGGTCGACGGCAGATAACTGTCACAACAGCTTGTCTCGAGAAGAGATTAACATACTGAATCTTAACTTCATTTGGAAATAATTAGATATCTGTTTAGGAGCAACCAAAATATTTGATTTCTAGTTCATAACATGAAAAATATGACTTTCTAATTATACATACGCTGGAGGGTAGAAAACAGCAGCAGCAGATGTTGAGGAAATTGCAACAACAGCTTGTCTCCTGAGAAGAGATTAACATACTGCATGTCAACTTCTTTGGAAAGAATTAGATATCTGTTTAGAGCAACCAAAATATTTGATTTCTAGTTCAAACATGAAAAATATGACTTTCTAATTATACATCGCGTGGAGGGTAGAAAATAGCAGCAGCAGATGTTGAGAATTGCAACAACAGCTTGTCTCCTGAGAAGAGAGATTAACATACTGGCATGTCAACCCTTTTGGAAAGAATTAGATATCATTTTAGAGCAACCAAAATATTTGATTTCTAGTTTATAAGATAAAAAAATATCATGTTCATATTACTAATAAACATACAGTAGTGTAGAGTGAATGTGGAATATAACAAAGGTAAACAAACTACCATTGGCTGTACAGTTTGCCTCTCATGAGCCCTATTGACTCGTGCTCATTTTTAGTCTGAAAGAAAAAGTGGAAAGAAGTAGCAACGTTTCTATTAGTTTTCCATGGTACATTATCCACAGAGTGATTCAGTACTGAATTAAAACATTTAAAATGGTGATTAAATGATACAATACCTCAGGACGTATGTCAAGCTTCTTCAAGAAATGTCTTTGACTGCTGCTTACTATTACGTGGACACTCCAGTAGTCCTTTGCTCTCATGGAAGAGAATAAGTCCACTGTGAGTATTACATCACCTCTGGTCACTAGTCTGCTACTGTCAGGCATGGTGTAGTCTGGATCGAAGGTGTGATGCAGCACTCACCAGAATGACAGGTTTACCAGCTGTCGAGAGAGGGGATAAAAATAACAATAATCCACGTAAAAACATACATTAATGTTTTGAAAATGTTCTTCATGGATATTGATTACCTGGAATCTGCTTCAGTGCTGCTTCAATATCAGTCCCAGACCGAGAGACAATGGAACAGAAAAAGCCAAGATGAACATCACTCTCCTCTAGTGACGTCACTTTAGTTAAGTGTCTATTGGCAGTGAGATGATCAAATAATTCCTCATGAGACCCCAGAGTATTCCCAGTCACAACAGTGAAGAATTTGTCCATCCTCGACCCTATAGAGATACAGGAAATGTCTGAGGTAAACTAGAAAGGTTTGTCAGATCTTTAAGCACTGCTCACTCTGATCAACCCACAAGTATTCGCTTCAGTGGATGAACTCTCAGTCTATTCCCATGATAACCACTTTGTAACATGGTTTCATGGATATTGATTACCTTGAAGGGAACACCCTGCTTGACAGAGATAAATACCGTTTAAAAAGGCCCTAGGGCACCTATTTATTGTGCAACACATATTGTTACATTGGTAGTAACAGTACTTACATTTTTTTGAATAGTCCGCGGCAACAGAAAATAAAGTTTAGTTCTTTTAAAGATCATAGAAAATACTATTTTAATTTGTTTGGGGAGAATATTCCATTTCAAAAAGTCCAACATAATTGCCATAAGCAGACTGTTATGTTTCATTCAATGTGATTTCTAATGTCTATGAGTTATGAGGTAACTATTAGTTTTCCAAACATCAACAGAATACCTAGAAGGAAACAGTCAAAGCTGAGCCTTTATGCCAACCTGTTTAGGTTGGCCTTGTAGTGCAGAGTTCTTGCGACCTGGAGGACGTTTGTCAACCCCGTGTTCATGTTAGCATCAGTAAACAGCATCTAAAAACAATAGCAAAAACCAGCAGTGAGTGAGGACTGAATGACAATGCATTGCCTAAACAAAGTGTCAAAATGAATCCCCATATGCTGACTGTACCTTCAGGGGTGGATGTGAAGCAGCGGGCAGGATCTGTCTGGTCTTCTGGAGCAGCAGGCTTACTTGTCTAGAAAGGAGAGGTTGTTACTCATTGATCCAAAACAATGACCAATAAATAATAATTTATTCTAATACTAGTTTTAAATTACTACTATTATTAAAGACAATTGCGTATTCCCTAATAAAAGGTTTTTGGTGTGAAGTCTCTGCTTTTGCATGTGTATTATATTTAATAGTAAGTTGTTTACTGACAAGAATGGATGAACTACCTTTGGCTGTATTTCTGGCCTGTCCAGAATCTTTCTAATTGCTTCTTCATTGCGTGGAACTCCAGTAGTCATTTGCTCTCACATGGAAGAGACAGTCCACTGTGAGTATTACATCACCTCTGGTCACTAGTCTGCTACTGTCAGGTACAGTGTAGTCTGAGTTGAAGGTGTGATGCAGCACTGACCAGAATGACAGGTTTACCAGCTGTCGAAAGAGAAACAAAATGTCAACATCACGATAGAACTGATTAGTGTAATGACAATTGCCTAAATATAATGTGACAAGTATAGAAATTATTGTTGCAGAGGAATCACATTTTCATAAAAATATAGTGCTGAACTTAAGGGCAATCTGTAGTTGTACATCAATTTTTGGACATACAAATTAATTATATGTTCACACCCATTGATTAGTTTAAGAATATACAGTAACTTATAAATACCGTAGTTGAACTGTCGTACTCCATCAGAACACAAATAACGCTTGTTTTACTCCAATGTTTGTAAACAATGTACAAGTAAACAATCACTGTATAGCCTGTAAACATGGTTAAAGCTATAATTGTATATCATGGATGAGTCAGTTCTTGCGTCCCTAGCTCGGTCTATGAATTTGAGACTGGTTACATTTCTCCAGCCCCATTCCTTCAGCTTTTTGGTGGGGGGGGACCACTTGTTATTGTTATAATCATTGCGGAAGATATAAGAGAAGATTGTAATTGCATCAGATTTGTGTGTGCATTGAATCTAAATGACATCCTGACTGAATTACCTGGAATCTGCTGCAGTGCTGCTTCAATATCAGTCCCAGCATGAGAGATGATGGGAAAGAAAGACAAGATGACATCACTCTGCTCTGGTGACATCACCTCAGTCAGACCTCTTTGTGTGGTGAGACGATGATTGAATTCCACATGAGACCCCAGAGTATTCCCAGCCACAACAGTGAAGAATTTCAGCCATCCTCAACATATTTTCAGGCCATTCTTTGGGGCCCGGGGGGATGTTTGTTTCTTGCTTGTTGTGGAGTCGTAAACCCAGTGTCCTTGTCAGTAGTATCTAACCAACAAAACGAGCATTTATCAGGGATTGGATGACAAATGATAGGCCTAAATAAAGTGTCAAAATTAATTCCCTTTAGATACCTGCAGGTGTTTGTGCTGCAGCTGGGAGGAGGGTTGTTCATCTCTGGAGCACTAGTCTTATTTTTCAGGAAGGAAAGGTTGAGACTTTATTGAAGTTGTCACACCCTGGCTCTGGGACTCTATATGTTGAGCCAGGGTGTATATTCCTATGTGTGGTGTTTCTATGTCTGGATTCTATGTGTTGTATTTTCTGTGTTGGCCAGAGGGTTCCCAATCAGAGGCAACGAGTGTCAGCTGTTGCTGGTTGTCTCTGATTGGGAGCCATATTTATAGAGGCTGTTTTCCCACAATAGTTGTGGGATCTTGTCTAGTTGGTTTGTGTTAGACCTGACTGTCACGTTATCGTTTTGTTGTTTTGTTCGAGTGTTTACTCTCTTTAAGTAAAGATGTTTGCCTGCAACGCTTTGGTCTACTCTCTCTAACGATCGTGACATTGGTCCAGAACATTCTACACATTTTCCTATGTAAAAGTCCAATGTGAAGGCACATTGTCAAATAGTTTTTCACCTATGGAAAATCTGTTAATTATATAACTCCAATAGCAAACATATAGAGCACCTCTTAGAAAATGTTAATCATTAAGTGCTGGTTCGAAACATTATTCGAAAGTAAACATTTATCTGATTTTTTTTAATGATAGATTTATATTAGACCTATTCTTTACCTTGTTGCTCATATTTCAATTTTAGCTGACGCTGCAGAGCCTCACAATGATCATCTGATCTTCAATGTAATATGGAAAACAGATGCCTGAGAACACAAGCAAGACGCTCAAATTACAGTTTGGCTCATTATACAGTGTGAACTACTGCATAACATCAAGGTGCATACTGAACTTATAAATGCTGTCAATGTCAATGAGCCCACCGAAGATAGACAAAACCAATAACAATTTGTAACATTGCATTTATAAAAAGAGATTCAATGAAAGAACAAACCTGGTTTGAAACCGTTTCTGTCGCAGCATCTACTTTCAGTCTTGAAATATTCCTCTGAACTCACTGAATTCTTATAATAAGAAAGTGAAACTAAAATGGTCAGTGAGGGTAGAAGGGTGTAACAACACCATTTCCCACCCATGTTTTATTCAAATCATTAAAATAAGAAAACTAGACTTAGCTTTTAAGTATTACTTACTAAAGAATTTCTAAATAAAATATGTGTGAAGCTCTATGCCATAATCTTCTACCGGGGGAGTTACCCCATTTATTTCCCTTCATAGTTTATTCGCCTAAGCATGACCTTCACTCACATACCACATTTTTTCCAGACATTCCTTTTTTTGTGTCAGCAATTAGATATTGTTCTTAGGGGTGGCTAGTTACCTCCTAGGACCCTATATCACATGAAACATTCAACTAACCCAGCAGACTCCAATAAAAATGAAAACTTCATCACCACCCTGATTACTATAACTTCATATAGCCCTCAGTAAGCCTCAGTCAGTATTGGTTTTGGTTACTTTCAGTAGTGATTATAATGATTAAACTCACCTTCTACATCTGTTTCCTGACTCCTTGCATATGCCTTACAACTGCAGTCCACGCTGCAGTGTAAACCAGTGGAGGCTGCTGAGGGGGAGGACGGCTCCTAATAATGGCTGGAATGGAGTCAATGGAATGGTTCAACCATGGAAACATTGTTTGATGTGTTTGATTCCATTGACTCCATTCCAGCATTATAAGAGCCGTTTCCTCTCAGCAGCATCCCACTGGTGTAAACTATTTGTATAATCCAGTGTCAGTCATCTTGATTCAAAAAGGCTAGTGTTTATGTCTATTGTGAGTGGAACAGCAACACCAACAGGCACAACAGCTGAGCAGCAGATTCTTCTGCAAAGAGAGGGTAACATATGTGAATGTTTGTGATGGGAAAACAATGACAATGTATAGCTCTTGTGTCAACAATAAGTATACACCAGTATTCAACTCTATCGCCATCATGTGGGATACAAGTGAAATGGCTTACCTTTGGTTGCATGTTAAACGTCTTCTGAATCTTTTTTGACTGCTTTTCATTGTGATGACACTCCAGTAGTACTCCCTGGCTCTCATGAAAGAGACAGTTCACTGTGAGTATTACATCACCTCTGGTCACTAGTCTGCTACTAGTCAGATGTAACTCACTCTGGATGGAAGGAGTGATGCAGCACTACCAGAATGACAGGTTTACCAGCTGTCGAGAGAGAGAGGGGGACAGACAGGAACAAGAAATAATTCAGGAAATCAGATAATTGTATTTTAATTAGGTACAGACAGAGTATATTTTTTGGGGTAAGGGGACGTACACTGGTTTGAAAGTAGTGTAAAATCTGATCAATCCCTGGCTGGTTTCAGATCCTTTAATTAACCATTAAGTAAGTATCAGCTCCTTAAATCTAGGGAAAACATTCCATATTGTTTGCCTGGATTCTGCTGCAGTGCTTATTCAATATCAGTCCCAGCACGAGAGACGATGGAACAGAAAAACAGGATGACATCACTCTCCTCCTTAATCACGTCAGTTAAACCTCTTCCTGTAGTGAGACGCCCTTTAAAGTCCTCATGAGACGTCCCAGTATTCCCAGTTGTTACAGTGAAGAATTCTCATGTATTACAGCTGATTACATTCTACACAAAACTATGATGTTAATGTCATTTCGTCTCTTTCCCAGAAACACAAGTGTTCTCTCACCTTGGACCTCTATGCAACATCCTCTACAGAATCGCTTGCCTGTGTTTTGTGTCTCCTGGGGAGAGTATCAAGCACGATATCAACCCCAAATATGTGCCTCTGGTATATGCAATAGGCACATTTGTATTTACTTAATATAAAACATAAACCATTTGGAAATATGGATCAGTCTAAAATGTTCACTTTTGTAAGCAGTAGCCTACAGTAGAATAAGATAAATGTAAGCCTACATGTTTAGGCATATTTACCCTGTCATTCATATTTATTTTTATTTAGTTGGGTTGTTTTCAATGATGTTGCAGAGCAGGATGTCGAGTAGGCAGTTATTTATCACCCCGCCCTAATCGATGGATCACCCCTGGCATGTCAATAAAATACAAATACACGTCGGTGCAATATCTTCATATCTCAACCGTTTGTAGCAGGCTGCAGGGAATAAATAAATAAATGTTGCAGTAAAACTACAGTAGTCAGCAGACATTTTAGCCAAAGTGTCAGCAGGTCAAAACCAGTGGCAAATAAATACCAAACTCTATGTTGCTTTAATAACCCTAGTCGATTCTGTCAGTGTCACTTGAATCAAGCAGAGAACCCAACCAGTCAATTGTAAACATAGGGTTTTGGATAAAGGAGAACCAGTACACAGTGTATATATACAGTGGGGAGAACAAGTATTTGATACACTGCCGATTTTGCAGGTTTTCCTACTTACAAAGCATGTAGAGGTCTGTAATTTTTATCATAGGTACACTTCAACTGTGGAAGGCGAACAAAATCCAGAAAATCACATTGTATGATTTTTTTAAGTAATGAATTTGCATTTTATTGCATGACATAAGTATTTGATTACATCAGAAAAGCAGAACTTAATATTTGGTACAGAAACCTTTGTTTGCAATTACAGAGATCATACGTTTCCTGTAGGTCTTGACCAGGTTTGCACACACACTGCAGCAGGGTTTTTGGCCCACTCCTCCATACCAGACCTTCTCCAGATCCTTCAGGTTTTCGGGGCTGTCGCTGGGCAATATGGACTTTCAGCTCCCCTCCAAAGATTTTGTATTGGGTTCAGGTCTGGAGACTGGCTAGGCCACTCCAGGACCTTGAGATGCTTCTTACGGAGCCACTCCTTAGTTGCCCTGGCTGTGTGTTTCGGGTCGTTGTCATGCTGGAAGACCCAGCCACAACCCATCTTCAATGCTCTTACTGAGGGATCTCTGCGTACATGGCCCCATCCATCCTCCCCTCAATGCGGTGCAGTCGTCCTGTCCCCTTTGCAGAAAAGCATCCCCAAAGAATGATGCTTCCACCGCCATGCTTCAAGGTTGGGATGGTGTTCTTGGGGTTGTACTCATCCTTCTTCTTCCTCCAAACACAGCGAGTGGAGTTTAGACCAAAAAGCTCTATTTTTTGTCTCATCAGACCACATGACCTTCTCCCATTCCCTCCTCTGGATCATCCAGATGGTCATTGGCAAACTTCAGACGGGCCTGGACATGCGCTGGCTTGAGCAGGGGACCTTGCGTGCGCTGCAGGATTTTAATCCATGACGGGCGTAGTGTGTTACTAATGGTTTTCTTTGAGACTGTGGTCCCAGCTCTCATTGACCAGGTCCTGCCCTGTAGTTCTGGGCTGGATCCCTCACCTTCCTCATGATCATTGATGCCCCACGAGGTGAGATCTTGCATGGAGCCCCAGACCGGAGGGTGATTGACCGTCATCTTGAACTTCTTCCATTTTCTAATAATTGCGCCAACAGTTGTTGCCTTCTCACCAAGCTGCTTGCCTATTGTCCTGTAGCCCATCCCAGCCTTGTGCAGGTCTACCATTTTATCCCTGATGTCCTTACACAGCCTCTGGTCTTGGCCATTGTGGAGAGGTTGGAGTCTGTTTGATTGAGTGGTGTGGACTGGTGTCATTTATAAAGGTAACAATTTCAAACAGGTGAACAGTTAATACAGGTAATGAGTGGAGAACAGGAGGGCTTCTTAAAGAAAAACTAACAGTTCTGTGAGAGCCCGGAATTCTTACTGGTTGGTAGGTGATCAAATACTTATGTCATGCAATAAATGCAAATTAATTACTTAAAAATCATACAATGTGATTTTCTGGATTTTTGTTTTAGATTCCGTCTCTCACAGTTGAAGTGTACCTATGATAAGAAATTACAGACCTCTACATGCTTTGTAAGTAGGAAAACCTGCAAAATCGGTAGTGTATCAAATACTTGTTCTCCCCACTGTATATCACAGGAGGTTGGTGGCACCTTTTAATTGGGGTGCACAGGCTTTGTGGTAATGACTGAGCGGTATTAGTGGAATGAGAAAAATAGATCAAACACGTGGTTTGATGCCATTCCATTTGTACCGTTCCAGCTATTATTATGAGCCGTGCTCCCTCAGCAGTCTCAACTGATTTTAAATATATATATATTGTGCCTTCGGAAAGTATTCAGACCACTTGACTTTTCCACATTTTGTGACATCACCTCATCAATCTACACTCAATACTCCATAATGACAAAGCAAAACAGGTTTTTATAAATGTTTGTAAATTTAAACAAAATAAATAATGGAAATATGACATTCAGACCCTTAACTGAGTACTTTGTTGAAGCAGCTTTTTGCAGCGATTACAGCCTTGATGTCTTCTTGGGTATGACGCTACAAGCTTGGCACACCTGTATTTGGGGAGTTTCTCCCATTCATCTCTGCAGATCCTCTCAAGATCTGTCAGGTTGGATGGGGAGCATTGCTGCACAGCTATTTCAGGTCTCTCCAGAGATGTTCGATCGGATTCAAGTCCGGGCTCTGGCAGGGCCACCATGGACATTCAGAGACTTGTCCCGAACCACTCCTGCGTTGTCTTTGCTGTGTGCATTGCGGTCTTGTCCTGTTGGGAGGTGAACCTTCGCCCCCAGTCTGAGGTCCTGAGTGCTCTGGAGTAGGTTTTCATCAAGGATCTCTCTGTACTTTGTTCCGTTTCATCTTTGCCTCCCTGATCCTGACTAGTCTCCCAGTCCCTGCCACTGAAAAACATCCCCACAGCATAATTCTGCCACCACCATGCTTTACCGTAGGGATTGTGCAAGGTTTCTTCCAGACGTGACGCTTGGCATTCAGGCCAAACAGTAAAATCTTGGTTTCATCAGACCAGAGAACCTTGTATATCAGTGGCCTGAGAGTCTTTTCCCGGTGCCTTTTGGCAAACTCCAAGTGGGCTGTCATGTGCCTTTTACTGGAGGGAGTGGCTTCCGTCTGGCCACTCTACCATAAAGGCCTGATTAGTGGAGTGCTGCAGAGATGGTTGTCCATTTGGAAGTTTCTCCCGTCTCCACAGAGGAACTCTAGAGCTCTATCAGAGTAGACTATCGGGTTCTTTGGTCACCTCCTGACCATGGCCCTTCTCCTCAGATTGCTCAGTTTGGCTGGGTGGCCAGCTCTAGGAAGAGTCGTGGTGGTTCCAAACTTCTTCCATTTAAGAATGATGGCGGCCACTGTGTTCTTGGTGACCTTCAATGCTGTAGAAATGTTTTGGTGCACTTCCCCAGATCTGTGCCTCGAAACATTCCCTGTCTCAGAGCCTACGGACAATTCCTTCGACCTCATGGCTTGTTTTTTGCTCTGACATGCACTGTCAATAAGAAGTATTTTTTAAACATTGGTGATGTACATAAGACTACTGTGTGCACCTCCGCTGGCAAAATCAATGCCTTAACCAATTATGTTATCGCTAAGACCAGCTTTCGGTCCTTCTTAAATATCCCTAGTTGCGCTGACTTAAATTGGCATATTGGCACAAGTTTTTAAGGACACACCTAAAATATTTCCACACCTCCCATCTCAGTGCAAGAAGCTGATGTTAGACAGGTAAATTGCTGAACCTGGCGTAAGGGGTGGAAAATGCCAGTGCACCACGTTTTTACATGACCGAAATTGCAAGGGGAAAACCAGCCACGTCGCAGACACCGACGTCTTGCTTCCGGACAAGCTAAACAACTTCTTCGCCTGCTTTGAGGATAACACAGGCTGCCATTGATGAGGCCAGCTACCAGAACGAGGGCTCTCCTTCTCCGTGGTCGAAGTGAGTAAGACAATGCTCAAGAACAGCGCTGGCTGGAGTGTTCTACAGGACATAATCAATCTTTCCCTATCCTAGTCTTGCTGTCCCCACTTGCTTCAAGATGTCCACCATTGTTCCTGTACACAAGAAATCAAAAGGTAACTGAACTAAATGACTACAGCCCATAGCACTCACACTTCGGTAATCATGAAGTGACTTTGAGAGGCTAGTTAAGGGATAATTTCACCTCTACCTTACATGCACCCTAGACCCACTTCAATTGCTTACCGCCCCAATAGATCCACAGACGATGCAATCGCCATCGCACTGCACACTGCCCTATCCCATCTGGAGAAGAGGGAATAGCCCCATGTAAGAATGCTGTTCATTAGACTATAGCTCAGCATTCAACGCCATAGTACCCTGCAAGCTCATCATTAAGCTCGAGGCCCTGCGTCTGAACCCCACCCTGTGCAACTGGGTCCTGGACTTCCTGTACGGGCCGCCCCAGGTGGTGAAGGTGAGGAAACAACACTCCACTTACGCTGACCCTCAACACTGGGGGCCCCACAAGGGTGGGCGTGCTCAGCCCCCCTCCTGTACTCACTGTTCACACATGAATGCGTGGCCACACACGCCTCCAACTCAATCATCAAGTTTGCAGACGACACAACAGTAGTAGGCCTGATTACCAACAATGACGAGACAGCCTACAGGGAGGAGGTGAGGGGCCCTAGGAGTGTGGGGCCAGGAAAATAACCTCTCACCAACGTCAACAAAACAAAGGGAGATGATCGTGGACTTCAGGAAACAGCAGAGGGAGTCCCCTATCCACATCGACGGGACCGCAGTGGAGAAGGGGTGAAAAGCTTCAAGTTCCTCGGTGTAACACATCACTGACAAACTGGAATGGTCCACTCACACAGACAGGTGGTGAAGAAGACGTGACCAGCGCCTCTTCAACCTCAGGAGGCTGAAGAAATGTGGCTTGGCACCTAAAACCTACACAAAAACGTTTACAGATGCACAACCGCCTGCAACCGCAGAGCTCTCCAGAGGGTGGAAAGTGCGGTCTGCCCAACACATCACCGGGGGCAAACTACCTTGCTCTCCAGGACACATACAGCACCCGATGTCACAGGAAGGCCAAAAAGATCATCAAGGACAACAACCATCCGAGCCACTGCCTGTTCACCCCACTATCATCCAGAAGGCGTGGTCAGTACAGGTGCATCAAAGCTGGCACAGAGAGACCGAAAAACAGCTTCTATCTCAAGGCCATCAGACTGTTAAATAGCCATCAGCCGCAGCCCTATATACATAGACTTGAAATCACTGGCCACTTAATGGAACACTAGTCACTTGAATAATGCTGGAAATATTTTGCATTACTCATCTTAATGTATATACTGTATTCTATTCCTGTTCTACTGTATCTTAGTCTATGTGCCGCTCCTGACGTTGTGCCAAATATTTATATATTCTTAATTCCATTCCTTTTATCTTAGATTAGTGTGTATTGTGTGTCTTGTTGTGGAATTTGTTAGATATTACTTGATAGACATTATTACTGTTGGAGCTAAAAACACAAGGTAAACCGGTAATGATGATAAACACGGTATGTGACCAATAAAATGGTAATGGAATGTGATTACATAAGAGAGGCAAATGTGCAAGAAATTCCAGTGAGTGATAAAAAAACAGAGATGAGCTTCCTCTTAAAGACCACCTCCTCAGAATTACTTTCATCATCCAATTGTCACTGCAAGCTCTAGAAATGAAATAAAGGGGGAAAGATTGCGTTATGATTGGATGAAGTAGATGACCAAGGGTTTTAGTGGGACTAAAATAATCTCTCCCAAGGGGGCAAGGTAAATGAATCTCTTAAACACAGTTTCAGATACATATGGTGGGAGGGACAACACAACATATGACTCAGATCAGGAAATGTACTGTAGCCTGTGGTGGGGTCATAAGAATAGCCACTTTAGCCTCCTCTGAGGAGGGGGTGATGATGGATATAAATGTGACGATCCTGCAGCCAGCATTTAAAAAGTTGGACATAATACAAGAAGATAGCAACAACCTCCCCATGCCATCCTCATGCCCCCCCGTCCCTCGCGCCATCATCCCCGCGGGTCTGCTGACAGGAAGGCAGGGTGAGAGATATGGTTTATGTCCAGAGAGGAGGCTCCTGTTACAC
Source organism: Coregonus clupeaformis (assembly GCF_020615455.1). Taxonomy (NCBI): domain Eukaryota; kingdom Metazoa; phylum Chordata; class Actinopteri; order Salmoniformes; family Salmonidae; genus Coregonus; species Coregonus clupeaformis. The sequence continues at coordinate 194,324 of NW_025534459.1, forward strand.
ACGGTACGCACCAGCTGTGGATGACATGCTTTTTCACCTTGACCATGGCCAGACGGCTCCCTTCGACATAATGTTACAGTGTCCCCTTCCATTAAACAGTGATTTCACAGCCCCAAGCAACATGGAGTTAGAGTGTGAGACATTGGAGGATTATTTGAGGGATTGTGGGAGTTTGAAGAGAAGATCATACATTATTATAAGTTCATAAAGTAACTATTTAAAAACACTGGAAATATCCTGTGAATTGTCAACATAAATAATGTACATACAGTTGAAGTGGAAGCTATACGCTTTCAATTTGTGTTGGAATCATTAAAAACTGGTTTTTCAACCACCTTAACAAATTTCTTGTTACAAACTATAGTTTTGGCAAGTGGTTAGGACATCTACAGTGCATGACACAAGCAATTTTTCCAACAATTGGTTTACAGACAGATTATTTTCACTTATAATTCACTGTATCACAATTCCAGTGGGTCATACACTGGGTTGATCAAAGTTTTTAAACACTTAAAAGATTCCCAAAAATGATGTATGGTTTTGAAGAAGTCTGAAAGGTAATTGACATCATTTGAGTCAATTGGAGGTGTACCTGGAGGGATGTATTTCAAGGTCTACCTTTCAAACCAGTGCTCCTTTGTTGAATCATGGGAAAATGAAAATAAATTAGCCAAGACTTCAGAAAAAAACATGTTGACCCCCACAAGTTGGTTATCCTTGGGAGCAACCAAACGCGCCTGAAGGTACCATGCTCATCTGTACAAACAATAGTACGCAAGTATAAACACCAAAGGACCACGCAGCGGCTATACGCTCAGAAAGAGACGCGTTGTTCTAGAGATGAACGGATTTTGGTGCTAAAAGTGAAAATCAATCCCAGAACAACAGCAAAGGACCCTGTGAAGATAGGGGTGGAGAAAACAGGTACAAAAGTATCTATATCCACAGTAAAACGAGTCCTATATCGACATAACTTGAAAGGACGCTCAGCAAGGAAGAAGCCACTGCTCCAAAACCGCCATAAAAAAGCCAGACTACGGTTTGCAACTGCACATGGGACAAAGATCTTACTTTTTGGAGAAATGTCCTTGGTCTGATGAAACAAAAATACAACTGTTTGGCCATAATGACAATCGCTATCTTTGAGGAAAAAAGGGGGTACTTGCAAGCCGAAGAACACCATCCCAACCATGAAGCACGGGAGTGGCAGCATCATGCTGTGGGGGGTGCTTTGCTGCAGGGGAGACTGGTGCACTTGACAAAATAGATGGTACCAAGAAATTGTGGATATATTGAAGCAACATTCTAGACATCAGTCAGGAAGTTAAAGCTTGGTCGCAAATGGGTTTTCCAAATGGATAATGACCCCAAGCATACTTCCAAAGTTGTGGCAAAATGGCTTAATGACAACAAAGTCAAGGTATTGGAGTGGCATCACAAAGCCCTGACCTCAATCCTATAGAAAATTCTGTGGGCAGAACTGAAAAGTGTGTGCGAGCAAGGAGGCCTACAAACCTGACTCAGTTACACCAGCCTTGTCAGGAGGAATGGGGCCAAAATTCACCCAACTTATTGTGGGAAGCTTGTGGAAGGCTACCTGAATTGTTTGGCCCAAGTTAAACAATTTAAAGACAATGCTACCAAATACCAATTGAGTGTATGTAAAACTTCTGACCCACTGGGAATGTGATGAAAGAAATAAAAGCTGAAATAAAACATTCTCTCTACTATTATTCTGACATTTCCCATTCTTAAACGAAGTGGTGATTCTAACTGACCTACAGGAATTTTACTAGGATTAAATGTCAGGAGTATCGAAAAACTGAGCTTAAAATGTATTTTGCTAAGGTATATGTAAACTTGCGACTTCAACTGTATGCTCCCATTTAGTCCTAATGCTGAGCTATCCAGCTGTAGTTTTCAGGAGCTGTGTGTTGTGGTGTTCCTCGCGCGTCAGATGAGTATTATGTGTGATTGGTACAGGAGCTGCTGAAAGACCACCCGCTCTTTCTAGTACAGACGTAATAGACAAGCTGAGCAGCAACGCCGTCTCACCACAGAGCTGGTCCCGGCTTTCCTCTGGACCAGGCTGAACAACTCTCCCAGGAACTCAAAACGAGTCAGAAATATGCTGCATCTGTGTTCAATAACAAATACATTAACAAAGGCCACCATTGTGTATTTTTTGTACTTAATACATACTTACTTATTGTACAGTGTGTAAACGTGGATTTTTGATGTGTGTTTTCTGTTT